>NC_050447.1:122896484-123103984 GCF_903995425.1 Onychomys torridus | reverse complement strand
TAGATTCTAAAATTTTTTATATGTTAGTCACAGAACATTGGGTCCAATACAGAGGAGGGCAAGGTATGGCTGTTTAAGAGACTAAAGGTAGCCCAAGACAAATTGTAATTTGGCTCTGGACTTGAAACATTGCAAACTCTATAATCATTGAAGCTCTAATCAGTTAATCAGTCTTGTAAAATGTTTCATCTTGATGGTGTGGCTTCTTTCTGAGAACTTTGACTTACACAACAGTTAACATTTTCACATGTCAAGGCATAATTGATGAGTGATCTTATGTAAGTTAATGCTGTCCCCAAATGGACACCAACCTTAGGGGCTATACATTCACTGAGGTAGTACTACCTGACCATGAAGATGTCTGTTAAAGACTAGACTGGAGCATGAGCCCAAATTAATTATTTCATACAGGTTCGACAGCCTGTTTTAAGGCCTCATGTTTTCCTTTGCGTGACCTAGGAACTCTTAGGGTTTTCCCATTGTAAATAGTTATATAGTCTAACCAATGGAATTTTCTTTTTTTGGCCAATGTGATTCTCACCTCAGATTGGTGCTGTCCCATCTGTTTTCATTCATGGTGATAGCCATTTATAAGTACACACCATAACCTGTGGCAATTTGGTGGTATTGAAAGCAGGTCCAGCTTCTTCTCTTAGGACTTCTGTAGTCTAGTATGCATAAATTGTCTAGGAATTGACCCTGATATCCTGTTGTTGGCCTTAGGGCCTTACAGCGTTTTCTGTTCTAAGTGTTAATGTCTTTCACAGGTACTTCATGGTTTATCTGGAGAGACATTTTGCTGTGAGCAAAACTAGGCTTATTTTGGAAAGTTTGTTCACAAATCCAATTGAACACAGAGTACTCTGAGTTTGTTTTGAGCAAGGAGTTAAGTGGAGCTGAACTTTTCAGGATGTGTTGTGTCTAAAAATTGGTTGTATTCTCATGAGTGGGGCTGGGCCTAAGAGATGACTCAAACCACATTGTTTTAACTTCACTTAAGTTATGTACTATTGTCTCCATAGGCTAGTGAATTTCTGCCTTATGTACTTTAAGGATGCAGAAAAATATGAGAGAAACTGTTAAAATTCTTTGAAAGACTGAATTGAATCTCCAAAGAGACTGTATTTATCACATTTAAAATTATGTAGGCATTTTGATGATTACTTAGTTTTGCTAACAGTGTGCTGCAGAAAAGCCTGCTTTCTTTGGCTCTCTTAAGAGCACTCATTTTCTTTCTGAACCTTTTAAATTTTATTACTTTTTTTTTTTATTAAGAGAATTTTTCATTCATTTTACACACCAATCAAAGATCCCCCTCTTTCCTTCTCCCATCCCCCAGCCTCCTCCTCCCAACCCATCCCCCAAAAGAAGGCAAGTCCAGGCCCTTCCCCCACCTCAAGGCTGTATGTGGTGTCCTATCATAAGTAGTGGGTTCCAAAGAGCCTGCTCATGCACCAGGGATGCCTTCTGATCCTGGGGGGTAGGGGTGCACGCAGATCAAGCTACACAACAGTCTCGCCATGCAGAGGGCCGAGTCCAGTCCCATGCAGGCTCCACAGCCATCGATCCAACTTCCATGAGGTCCCACTAGTTTGGTTTGGTCATCTCTGCAGGTTTCCCCATCATGATCCTGATATACTTGCTCATAGAATCTCTCTTCTCTCTCTGCCTGGTGGTTGGCTGTGGATCTCTGCATCTGCTTCCATCAGTCATTGATGAAAAGCTCTGTGATGACAGTTAGCGTATTCACCAGTCTGATCACTGGGGTAAGCCAGCTCAGTTCAGGCACCCTCTCTGCTATTTCTCATAGTCCAAGCTGGAGTCATCCTTGGGGATCTCTGGCAACTTTCCTAGCACCGGGTTTCTCTCTATCCCCATGATATCTCCCTCTATCATGGTATCTCTTTCATTGCTTTCCCACTCCCTCCCAACCATCCCATTTCCTTATGTTCTTATTCCCTATCCCCTACCCTCCATTGCCCATCCCTCATCCTGGACAGTTTATTCATGGAGATCTCATCTATTTCCCCCTTCCCAGGGCATCCCTCTTTGGGTCTTCCTTGTTAGCTAGCTTCTCTGGATTTGTGGGTTGTTGTCTGGTTATCCTTTACTTTACATCTAGTGTCCACTTACCATGTTTGCCCTTCTGAGTCTGGGTTACCTCACTCAGGATGATACTTTCTAGTTCCATCCATTTGCCTGCAAATTTCATGATGTCATTGTTTCTCTCTGCTGAGTAGTACTCCATTGTGTATATGTACCAGATTTTCTTAATCCATTCTTCAGTTGAGGGGCATCTAGGTTGTTTCTAGGTTCTGGCTATTACAAATAATGCTGCTATGAACATAGTTAAGCATGTGTCCCTGTGGTATGATTGAGCATTCCTTGGGTATATGCCCAAGAGTGGTATAGCTGGGTCTTGAGGAAGATTGATTCCCAATTTTCTGAGAAACTGCCACATTGATTTCCAAAGTGGCTGTACAAGTTTGCACTCCCACCAACAGTGAAGGAGTGTTCCCCTTGCTCCACATCCTCTCCAACATAAAACAGAAAACCCAGAATAGCTAAAAGAATCCTGTACAACCTCTGGAGCATCACCATCCCTGATATCAAGTTCTAATATAGAGTTATAGTAATAAAAAGTAATATATAGTAATAAAAAGAGCTTGATATTGGCATAAAAACCGACACATGGACCAATGGAATCAAATTGAAGACCCTGACATTAACCCACACATCTATGAACACCTGATTTTTGACAAAGAAGCCAATACTATACAATGGAAAAAAGAAAGTATCTTCAACAAATGGTGCTGGCATAACTGGATGTCAACATGTAGAAGATTGCAAATAGATAGATCCATATCTATCACCATGCACAAAGTCTAAGTGGATCAAAGACCCCAATATAAAACCAGTTACACTGAACCAGATAGAAGATAAAGGAGGAAATAGTCTTGAAGGCATTGGCACGGGAGACCACTACCTAAATAAAACAGCAGTAGCACAGACACTGAGAGCAACAATTAATAAATGGGACCTCCTGAAACTGAGAAGCTTCTGTAAGCCAAAGGACACAGTAAATAAGACAAAACGACAGCCTGCAGAATGGGAAAAGATTTTCACCAACTCCACATCTGACAGAGGGTTGATCTCCAAAATATATAAAGAACTCAAGAAACTAGACATCAAAATAACAACCCCATTTAAAAATAGGCTATAGAGCTAAATAGAGAATTCTCAAAGGAAGAATTTCAAATGGCTGAAAGACATTTAAGGAATTGCTCAGCATCTTTAGTCATCAGGGGAATGCAAATCAAAATGACTCTGAGATCCTTTCTTACACCTGTCAGAATGGCTAAGATCAAAATACTGAAGACAGCTTATGACTCTTAAAGAAACACAGGCAAGTAAGATGTTGAAAAGAACTCCAGCCAGGTAACAGTGGCACACACCTTTAATCCCAGCACTCGGGAGGCAGAGCCAGGTGGATCTTTGTGAGTTCAAGGCCAGCCTGAGCTACAGAGCGAGAACCAGGACAGGAACCAAAGCTACATAGAGAAATCCTGTCTCAAAAGAACTGCACATAGCCATGGAATTAACAGGGCCTTAGGGATCAATTATATAGGAGTTGTCAATAGTTATTTGCTGGGAAGAAAGGGGACAAAAGCCTTTTTAGTTTTCTTTGTTGTTTGGGATTCTGACAAAAGGAAGTAATGAGATTTATTTTAAATTAATTTCTTACTTTAGTAGAGGGTATATCTGTAGGTTAGGGGGTAAGGTCTTGCTATGAACCTAGTTCAGCTTGGCCTTGAACTCATGTTCATCTGCTTCAGCCTCCTGAGTACTTGGGAGTCCAGACATGTGCTGCCACACTCACTGTGTAGGTAGTAGAAGTCTTCCTTATAGAATTACTACATTAGAGGCTGAATAGTTTTCTAAGCAATTAAAAGCACTTGTTCCTCTTATAGAAGACTTCAGTTCAGTTCCTTACACCCACATGATGGCTTCCAACTATTTGAAACTCCAGTTCCAAAGATTCTGATGTCCTCTTCTGACTTTTGAGGGTACCAGGCATGGACATGGTACACATATGTGCATGCAAGCAAAACACTCATACACTTAAAATAAATCTTTTAAAACATTAGAATTGTTAGGTCAAATAAATGTACACATAAATTTAGATGGTTGAAAAATTTAGATACCTTCTAAAATGGTTTTACCATTGTGCTGGTTAGTTTTTATTGTCTACTTAACACACTAGAGTCACCTGGGAAGCGAGAAGAATTTTGAGATCATATTGGCCTGGGGGGCATATGTGTGGGGGATTGTTTTGCTTGATGATTGATATGGATGACTATGTCTAGGCAGATGGTCCTGAACTGTGTAAGAAATCTAGCTGAGCTGGCCAGTAATGGACCACTAGTGCATGCCTTAATCCCAGCACTTGGGAGACAGGCAGGCCGATCTCTGAGTTCAAGGCCAGCCTACTCTACATAGTGAGTTTTAGAACAATAAGGGCTACACAGAGAAACCCTGTCTCAAAAAACAAAACAACAAAATCTAGCTGATCATAAACCAGTGAGCAGCCCAGTGAGCACCATTCCTCCGTGGTTTCTGCTTTGTTTTCCTGCCCTGACTTCCCTGAGTGATGAACTGTGACCTGAAATGTAAGATAATACATTTTTTCCCACCCACAAGTTGCTTTTTGGTGTTTATCATAACAACAGAAAAGCAAACTAGAGCAGATGTTTTTTGCTGTTTACATTTTTACTATTGAGATTGATAGAAAAAAAAGTAAAGACCGAACAACATGGTGGTTTTTTGTATTTCCTAAAATCAAACAGTCCACTAGAGGGAGATGTTTAGCTGTCAGAAAATTAATAACACATTTTGGTCATATTAATACTTATTTTTGCATAATAAATATTAAAATAATATTTGAACCAAAGTGCCTGTCCTAGTTAGAGTTACTGTTGCTATGATAAAACACCATGACCAAAGCAACTTGGAGAGAAAGGATTTATTTGGTTTACACATCCACATCGCTGTTTATCACAGAAGGAAGTCAGGACAGGAACTCAATGTGGGAACCTGGAGGCAGGAGCTGATGCAGAGGCCATGGAGGAGTGCTGCTTACTGGCTTGCGAGGCTTGCTTTCTTGTAGAAGACTGGACCACCAGCCAAGGGATAGCACTACCCCCAGTGGTCTGGGCCCTCCCACATCAATCACTAATTTAGAGAATGCCCTAGTAGGGCCCAGGCTTATGGAGGCATTTTCTTAATTGAGGTTCTTTCCTCTCAGATGACTTTAGCTTCTGTCAAGTTGATATAAAACTAGACAGCACAGTGCCCTTAAATTGTATTAGTAGAATATTAGAAACAAAGATAGGGAAATCTATATAGAAAGTATGAGGCATTGCTTCTGTTGTTTCAGCTCTTATCAAAGGTGTTTTGATCATAAAATTAATTTCCTCCAGTTGACTGTCCCGTGTTGTCAGCACTCTGGTGTAGAGTTTTCAGACCATCAGAACAGATGTGCACACAGTATCAGTCTTCATAGTTCTTGCAGTGTAAGTCAGATGGGTGGGAGTTTGTTGATGGTAAAGTGTGTTTACATAACTTCTCTCCCTGAAACAAAAATGCTAAAAAGTAGCTACTTTAAAAAAAAAAAAATGAAGTGGATACAATTTCTTCATCACAGGCTTTAAAGGTAATCCGCTTATTTGAATATCTGAACCCAAACATTGAAATCTTAATATATTATGTTTTGTGATGGTACAGAGTTTTGAAAGCAAAGCGGTATCTCTCAGCCCAGAAAGGCTTGACCCAGGGGCTAAGGTGACTACTAATCAACAGCCACCAAATGTCAACCTGAGACAGTGTCTAAGTTCCTTATCTCATAGTGAGTGATAGATAAAATTGCAGACAAACGAGGAATAAGCAAAATCAATGAAAATTTACTAAGGAAAAGTTAGAGAAACTCCTCACAGTGTGAAGTGTCCTGAGGAAGGGGAGTGCTAAGCTGCATGCCTAGTGGCTTCTTACGAGACTTAGACAGAAAATGGACAAAGACAGTTCTGTTGCAATTGGTTCATTCTCTAGGCATATCCTTGGGCCAAGCAGACAGGGAGACTACAGGTTCTGCAAATACCTCCCTGGTTCAGCTGGAGATAACCACATGTTGTTTGCCCAGTTATGATAGTGATCACTCATTGAAGCCCATATCTGCCCATTTTTAAGTTTGTTAGCTGCCAACCTTAGCTGATCTGTTGGCTGACAAAAACATGGGCTGGTATTGTAAGTTGCTTACCCTATAGTTGTTGCTGGTCTCCACCCTTGTCGTATGTTGTGCTAGCTATTGATTGGACTATGCTTTCTTTGTATCCATGCTTATTTGACCAGCTTGTAGTTTGACCATAGACTGTTTCCCTGACTGCCCATGAGAAACTGAATCCTGCTTTAAAAGTATATACAGTTTGAAAAATTAGTATCTTTTAAAATATGTTTGTCTGTGAAGTGGTAGGCTAAGGTTGAGACGCGGTCTCTCACATTATAGCCCAGCTGGTTTAGAACTCACTGTGTAGTGACCACTTACTTGTGCCAGTCGTCCTGCTTCAGATTCCTAAATGCTGGATTGTAGGTAGGAGCTACTGTACCTGGCTCTAGGACTCTTTTCTTAAAGATTTCTGTTCATTGTTCTTAAATCACAAGGGTCGGTTGAGAGCTGTTGTTAAAAGGACCATGATAGGCTCGGCGGTGGTGGCACACACCTTTACTGCAGCCCTTGGGAGGCAGAGGCAGGCCTATCTCAGTGAGTTTAAGGCCAGCCTGGTCTACAAAATGAGTTCCAGGACAGCCAGGACTGTTACACAGAGAAACCTTGTCTCAAAAAACCAACAAAAACCAACCATGAGAGAAAAAAATGACCAAGGCAAGGAAGCTGAAGTCAGGGATGTTTATAAAGTCATTTCCTTTATGTATCAATTCAGAAGGAGTGGCATGGTTAACAGTACCAATGGCAGGGCAGGAGTGGAAAACAGTATCTTGGAATCAGCTTTACACTGGCTAAGCAGAATCTACAACCTTGTACATGGGTCAGGATACTAGATCCCAAACTATGTAGACAGGGTGACTTGCCTGTGTCATTGGGTGAAAAGCCAAAATCTAAACACACACACACACACACACACACACACACACACACACACACACACACAGAGAGAGAGAGAGAGAGAGAGAGAGAGACAGAGAGAGAGAGACAGAGAGAGAGACAGAGAGAGAGACAGAGAGAGACAGAGAGAGAGAGACAGAGAGAGAGAGAGAGAGAGACAGACAGAAAGAGACTCACACACAAGAGAGAGGTGCTTCTTAGAGTTTTGTTTTCTCCTAACCTTTCTATGTTTTCTTTCTTTTTAAAAGATTTTTCTAATCTATCTATCTATCTATCTATTTATTTTACTTTATGTATATGTACACCATGTTCTTACTTGGTATTCACAGAATCCAAGAGACGGCATTGGAGCCCTTGGAACTGATATTAAAGAGGTTGTGAGTCATCTTGAGGATGCAGGTTTTCTGCAAGAGCAGCAAGTGCTGTTAACCACTGATCCATTACTCCAACTCCCTATATTTTTCCTTAAAATAATTTTTTAAATATAAGCTTCATTGAGTTAGACCCTTTATTTCCTCTTTATTCAGCCCTATGGAAGCACTAGTCTGTTCTTTATTTTTCCACTTTGAACATTTCATAGGAATAGAATCATACATTTGATTTATTTGTCATGTTTTCAAGGCTCATCCTTGTTATTGCATGTGTTTGCACTTTTTTGGGTTAAATAATATCCTCTGTGTGGATGTACCACATTTTGTCCATTTCAGCACTTGGTGATGTTGTTTTCACTTTGGGTTGTTATGATTAATGTTGTCATAAACACTCATACGAAGGTTTTTAAGTGGATATATGGATTTGTTTTGGCTGTATCACTAGAAGTGTAATTACTAGATCAAATGGAACTACCAGATAATGACTGGTGTGTCCATCACTTCTGTGATTACTGCCTACTTTTTTTCTTTTCTTTTTTTTTTTTTTTAATTTTTTTAGAGAATACTCTTTTAGTTTCTATGATCAAACTGACATAGGTAAGAACTTACATATTTAGTACAATACATTAACCCTGTACAAATGGGGAAAATTAAATTTTTTATTTGTTTATTTTTTTATTTTATGTGCATTGGTGTGAAGGTATCAGATCCCCTGAAACTGAAGTTGCAGATAGTTGTGAGCTGCCATGTGGATGCTGGGAGTTGAACATGGGTCCTTTGGGAAGAGCAACCAGTGCTTTTAACTGCTGAGCCATCTCTCCAGCCCCAGAAAAATTAATTTACCATTTCCAGACCAGTATGGCTATTAATTTCTGTACAGCCAACAACTCAACATGGCAAACTGAGATACCTTTTTTTCAAAGTTGACAACACAGCTAAAGTTTTTATTGTACATATGTGTGTATGTGTATATAAACAACAATAATAGCAGTATGTTATTCATCAGTAGATTACTGCCTCTTTGTATATCGTCTTTGGAGAAATGTCTATTCAGATCCTTTGTCCAACTTTTAATTATGTTATCTCTTTAAAATCTGAGTTGTAAGAATGTCTCTGGAGCATCACTAGGTATGCTAATACACACCTTCAATCTCAGCTCTCAGAACTAGAGGCAGTTGGCTCCTTGTGAGTTCCAGAACAGCCAGGACTACATTTAGAGACCCTGTCCCACGTCTCAAACAAACAAACAAGCAAAAAAGAATGTCAGAAATTGTTTTCATTAGTGATGAAATTGGTTCTGGCTTTTGGTAATAAATTCTACTGTCCTGGAACTCACTCTGTAGACCAGGCTGGCCTCAGACTCACAGAGATCCACCTGTATCTGCTTCCCGGGTGCTGGGATTAAAGGGCTGTGCCACCACTGCCCAGCTGTAAAGTTTTCTCTTAATTTATTTTACTTTAGTGTAGAACTTATAAGAATCTAAAGTGTAAGAGTGAAGTAAATGAATATTTAGGAAATTCACTCTTAGAATGATTTCCAGAAGGTCCAACTTATATTCCTGGTGCCAGGTTTGTGTACATCTTTACCTGTGGCAACCCTGGCCCTACAACAGGGCCTGGCACATACTAGGCAAGTACTTAGCCGCAATTTCCTGGCAGTGGAATTTATAAATTTTTGTTCAGTTAAAATGTCACTTGTTTTTAATTTACATTTATCGACTACTAGTAAAATCTTAACTTTTAAATGTTGGAATTTGCTTTATAAGTCTTTTAGTTTGTCTTTTTTATCTTTAGTTTTTCTCTTTTCTTCATGCTTATGTTAAACATTTTTCTCAGTTCATGGCTTTTCTCATAAAGTGATTTTTATTTAGATACTTGAGTTTTTATGTAATCATATCTGCTAGTTTTTTCTTTTCTTTTTCTTCTAATTTTGCCTGCAGTCCAGAAGAGGGCACTAGATCTTATTATAGATGGCTGTGAGCCACCATGTGGTTGCTGGGAATTGAACTTAGGACCTCTTATCATTTCTTATCAATTTTCTATTTACATATTTTAAAGTATTATTGTCTAGTTTAAAAGATATCTGCTCCTGTACATGAACTTTTTATCTTTTATTTTAGACTAAAGAGAAATTATCTTCTATTATAACTGACCTCAGCATAATAATGGAACCAACAGAATATTCAGAATTAAGTGAATTTGCATCTAGGTAAGCTGTTTTACAAATTTAATTGCTTTGTGGTTGATTTTTGCTCCACAGGTTTTAAAATTTTCTTTATAATTTTTTTTTTGTTTTCTGATACAGAAAATTTTTTCTTTTTAAAAAATTTATGTGTATGGGTGTTTTGCCTGAATGTATGTTTGTATACCATGTACATGCAGTGCCTATGGAGGACAGACAGAAAAGGTCACTATATATGTATGCTGTTGACCTTTTGACTGGATCTTTTAATATACTAATCATAACTTTGGTTTTGAGACTGGGTTTCCCTTTGTGGACATAGCTGGTTTCAAACTTCACTCTTCAGTGTTGTTGGTGGTGGTTTTTTACTCTTTGGGGGGCCCACCACCCAGCTCCCAAATAAATACATATGGAGATGTATTCTTACTTATGAATGCCTGGCCTTAGCTTGCCTTAGTTTCTAGCCAGCTTTTCTTAACTTTAAATTATCCCCTCTACCTTTTGCCTCTGGGATTTTTTCCTTTTCCCTTACTTCTATAAATCTTACTTTTACTCTTCCGTGGCTTGTAGTGTAGCTGGGTGGCTCGGTGGCTGGCCCCTGAAGCCCTTTTCCTCCCAGATTTGCCCCCCTATATATCCTCTCTGCCTTCCAGCCCCACCTCTCTTTCTCCTGCCTTGCTATTGGCCAGTTCTTTATTAGACCATCAGGTGTTTTCCACAGGCACAGTAACACAGCTTCACAGAGTTAAACAAATGTAACATAAACAAAAGTAACACCCCTTAAAAAAAAGTTGTACTACACTTCTGCCTTGCCCTCTTTAGTAGCTAGGATTCCTTGCCAAACCTTAGAAATACTAGAGCTCCTATTTAACAAATATCAATCTCTGAATGATCTTTAAGTCCAGGTCTGCTGATAGATTAACAGTGGGTTAATTTTTCTTGAATTTTTGCTCATAAATTTTGGTTGAATGGTAGACATTTGCCTGTGGTAAAGCAAACTGAAGCAGATATTGAGTGCTTGTGGCCAACCTCTTATCATGCTGCTAATATGGGGAACTAACCAGTGGTAGTCAACAGTTGAGCTGGATTTGGGGTTGTTATTATTATTACTATTTTTATTTTTTTATTGTTTTTAATTATGTGTATGTGTGTGCACATGAGTTCAGGTGCCCTCAGAAGCCAGGAGCATCAGATCCCCTGGAGCTGGAGTTACAGGCCCTGACATGGGTGCCTGGAACCACATTTAGGTACTCTACAAGTACTTATTGTTTACTGCTGAGGTATCTCTCTGCATCAGGATTTTTTTCTGTGTTATGGGATGTGTGTGTCGGGGGAGTGGGGGGGAGCAGTCCTCACTCTGTTACATGGGCTGCCCTAAAATTGTGATCATCTTGCCTTATCTTCCCATGTGTTTGAGATTGCAGGCATGTGCCACCACTGATCAGTGTTGGTGTAGGATCACAGACCAAATGAATATCTTGTCCTTTCCATGGAACTGGAGGTTTTCACTGCTGCTCCTCTTTCAGAAGCAGTTATCTTTGTCTTAGCATCAGGAGTGATCTTATACCTCTCCCAGGGACAGATGGGTTGACCTTCTCTCTTGGAAGCCATGGATTTGTTTTCCTTACTTTGCCATCTCACCTTCAGTCACTTACAGTGTCTGATTCTGACAAGGTCTGAGGCTTTATGCCTGTACTCCAGCAGCAGCTGATCAATTTTTGCATGTCTGTGCTACTGATAGTTCTTTCTGGACTTGTATCATGGCCAAGTCTTTCTGGTTCAATGCTTTTTTGTGTATGTAATGATATGGCTTGAGTGGAAGGCCTTGGCTGGTGGAGCCAAAGTACCCCCAGAGGGTGAGGCAGACACACCATGCAGAAACAGCAGTGGGCTTTGGAATGGCACATTGGAAAGTCAGTCACACCCTAGGCACATGGAAAGAGATTATTACAGAGAGAGAGAAAGAAGAGAGGAAAAGAAGGAGAGAGGAAGAAAGAGAAAGGGAGGGGAATGGGAGATGTGCACCTCATGGCGGGGAAGGGAGGACGGAGGGAAGAGAAAGAATAAGGGAAAGGTTTTTCCTTAAAAGAGGATTACATCAGGATGCAGGGCAGGTCCCCAAGGAGTGGGCCTGAATGTCAACTGTGTATGGTTCATTTCTCTCAAAGATGGACAAACTATGACTTGCAAACTGTTTTCCAAGATGATCATACTATTTTGTAATACCAACACTGTATGAGAGTGAATAATAATATTTAAGTGAATTATTACTAACATATAATTTAGATTCATTTCTAAGGAGAACATAGTAGAGTTTTTAATCCCAAATTTCTCTTTGTGCTTTGCTTTGTGCTTAAGAAAAAGACATTTGGAATCATTTTGGTTTTCTGACTACTCTAGTTGAAATTGAAATGTTTTTGCAGACATTTTGTGAAAAATCCATTACATATGTTTTACATTTGCTAAAGTTTGGACTTTCCTTAGGAAAAATAGATGCATTATAATCAATCCTACAGTGGTAAGAGCCCCCACCCCCCATATACGCACACACACTTTTTCTGTATGTAATTGAAAACTGTGCATGCAATAATAATAGTAATCTTGATAAATACAAAAGAACTGTACTTTTAAAGTTCTTTTAAAATTACATTACCGTCATCAGGTTGGTGTTTGTGTATCTGTGTACTCTGGTCATTGTATGATTTATTTTTCCCTCATCACATGCTGAAGTGTTTGGTTTTTGCTTACTTGGTTAATGGAATCTAGTCTCTTTGCTTATAGGCCATATTGAAGAAACTGCTGCTTTTTTTAGGTGTATTTCCTTTGGAGAGTAATTTGTTTACTCAGAAGTCTTCCTTCCTTCCTTTCTTCCTTTTTTTTCTTTCTTTTCTTTTCCTTCCTTCCTTTCTTCCTTTCTTTCCTTCTTTTTCTTTCTTTCTTTCTTCCTTCCTTCCTTCCTTCCTTCCTTCCTTCCTTCCTTTCTTTCTTTCTTTCTTTCTTTTTTTTTTTTGTGGCAGGGTTTCTTTGTGTAGGCCTGGCTGTCCTGGAACTAGCTCTGCAGACAGGCCAGCCTGTAGCTCATGGAGATCCACCTGCCTCTGCTTCCTAAATGCTGGGATTAAAGGTGTGTACCACCACTACCTGGCAGACAAAATAATTGTTATAAAACAATTGAACAACAACAACAAAACAACCCTATAGCTTCCCGTCTACATTTCACCTGTACTGACTTCTGCCATTCTACTTTCTGTTTGTTTGATTTTTTAACCACATTAAATACCTCATAGAAGTGGAATTATGAAGTATTTGTCTTTTGGGAGAGGACTGGCTTTAGTTGGCATGGTATTTTTTAAAAATTTAAGTTGATTTGACTGATACATTAGAAAAATAAAAAAATTCATAAGTATGCTGTTCTGATATGTATGTGTTGTATATTGTTTGAATCAAATTAAATATGTCTTTCTTTATATTTGTTTACATTAAAAATTCTTACAGCTTTCTATAATGTATGGTACATTGTATATAGTCACTCTTGGTATAATATTAAGGTATATCCATAGTAGTATGTGTCACAAATTCCTTATTTTAAGATAGAATTCTGGGCTGGGTGGTGGTGGTGGCGGCGGCGGCGGCGCCACACTCCTTTAATCCCAGCACTCGGAGGCAGAGGCAGGCGGATCTCTGTGAGTTCAAGGCCAGCCTGGTCTAAAGGTGCAAAGCTACACAAGAGAAACCCTGTCTCGAAACAAAGATGGAATTCTGTTGTAAATAAATATCACATTTTGGTCATCCATTCATCTGCCAGTGGACATATAGGTCCTGTTTTAGAGTTTCTACTGCTATGAAGAGATACCATGACTGAATTCTTATAAAGGAAAACATTTAATTGGGGTTGGCTTACACTTCAGAGGTTTAGTCTATTATCATCATGGTGGAAGCATGGCAGCAGGCAGGCAGGCATGGTACTGGAGAAGTAACTGAGAGTTCTACACTTGCTCTCCAGGCAGCAGCAAGAAGAGACAGAATCACACTGGCCGGGCTTGAGCATCTGGAACCTCAAAGCCTGCCCTCAGTGACTCACTTCCTCCAACAAACCACACCTCCTCCAACAAGGTCACACACATCTAATAATGCCTGTGGGGACCATTTTTATTCAAACCACCAAAGGTCCTTTCCACATTGTAATTTTTGTTATGAGCATGAGTGTACAAGTGTCTCTTCGAGGCTGTTTTCCTATCTTTTAGGCGTATACCCAGAAGTAAAATTGCTGGTGTGTGTGGTAATTCTAACTTTAAATTTTTGTTTTGGTTTTCGAGACATGGTTTCTCTATGTAGTCCTGGCTGTCCTGGAACTTGTTCTATAGAATAGGCTGGTCTTGAACTGACAGAGATCTGCCTGCCTCTACCTCTCCCTCTGCCTCCTGAGTTCTGGGATTAAAGGTATGCACTACCATTGCCTGGTTCTCTACTTTTAATTTTTTTAATAATTTGTTTTTATTTTATATGCATTGGCGTTTGGCCTGCACATATGACTGTGTGAAGGTGTAAGATCCCCTGGAACTGGAATAACAACAGACAGTTGTGACCTGCTATATGGATGCTGGGAATCAAACCTGGGTCCCCTAGAAGAACAGTGCTCTTAACCACTGAGCCATCTCTCTACTCCCTACTTTTAATTTTTTTGAAGAACTGCTATAGTGATATATTGTTTGTAATCTAAGAAATAAAGCTTTCCTGAAGATCAGAGGACAGAGCTAGCCACAGAGTTAGCCATAGAGGTCAGGCAGTGGTAGCACACACCTTTAATCCTAGCACTCCAGGAGGCAGAGGCTGAGATCAGTCTGGATTTCTGTGAGTTCAAGGCCACGCTGGCCTTCATGAGATTAATCCAGTCTAAAAGAGAAACAGAGCCAGGCAGTGGTGGCACACACCTTTAATCCCAGCACTAGAAAGTTTGAGACGGGAAGTGATATGGCTGAGCAGAGAAAGGAATATAAGGCAGGAGGAGACAGGAACTTACTCTCTTTCAGGCTGAGGAGTTGATGAGGTAAGAGGTGGCGGCTGTGGCTTGCTCTGTTTCTCTGATCTTTCAGCCTTTATCCTGATATCTGGTCCCGGGTTTGTAGTTAGAGTTTTCCTGCCTGGCCCAGTCAGGACAAATCTCTCTTACCTGCCAGTCTCACAGTCGCTCAGACCCAACCAAGTAAGCACACAGAGACTTACATTGTTTACAAACTGTATGGCCGTGTCAGGCTGCTTGTCATCTACTTCTTCTATCTTAAATTAACCCATTTCTGTTAATCTATACTTTGCCACATGGCTTGTGGCTTACCAGTGTCTTTACATGTTGCTTCTCATGGCGGCGGCTGGCGGTGTCTCTCCCCAACCTTCTACTTCCCAGAATTCTCTACTCTCTTGTCCCGCCTATACTTCCTGCCTGGCCACTGGCCAATCAGAACTTTATTTACACAGAGCAATATCCACAGCACGGGTTTTTATTATAAGACCATTTAAAATTTGAGCAACAAACTGCCAATCTATTTTCCACAGTAGCTACCTGCTGTTAAGTAGTATGTCTGTTTGCATGGGTTTAATACAGATGGCTATTGTGTAGAGTTCCTCAATTTTCTGCTATCTGGCTGCTGTAAATATTATAACTGTCCTTTTCCTGATTGCATGGTTTCTGAAAAGGACAAATAAAAATGGAGCATAAAAGATCACTAGCCCTTTATGTCTTAGGGGAACCCCTTTAGCTGGGATAAGTAGAAAGAAGTCTAAAGACTTTTTTTTTTCCTTTGTTTTTTTGAGACAGGATTTCTCTGTGTAACAGTTCTGGCTGTCTTGGAACTAGCTCTGTAAACCAGGCTGCCCTCGAACTCACAGATTCACCTGCCTCTGCCTCACAAGTGCTGGGATTAAAGGCATGTGCCGCCACTGCCACCACCACCACCACCACCACCACCACCTTTGTAGACAGTTTTCCTGTGTCCCACCTGGTCTGACAGCCGCTTGGTCCCAAGTAAACAGAGAGGCTTATATTAATTACAGACTGTATGACCTATGGCTAAGGCTTCTTGCTAACTAGCTCTTTCATCTTAAATTAACCTATTTTTATTAATCTGTATATTACCATGTGGCTGTGGCATTACTGGTCTGCTGGCATCTTGTTGCTCCTTGGGCGACGGGCTGGAGTCTCTTCTCCCTGCCTGTCTCTTTCCTGTATCTCTGCTTGGATTTTCCACCTGCCTCCAAGCTGCCTTGCCATAAGCCAAAGCAGCTTAATTATCAATATAAGTGGGAACAACATATATTCACAGTGAACAGAAAGACATCTGATAACACACTGCCTGTCTTTTATCTGCACCTCTGTGATCAGAAGCAATATTAGCCATCAGAGCACACAGAAGTCCTTTTTTCTTCACCCAGACTTCCCCAGATAGCGGTGGTTGTGCCAAGAGCTGACCTTGACTGAAGTGAACCCCAATTTGCTGTCTAAGCCTTACCGTGAATGTTGGAAGACTTCCATAGATGCCAAATTTTCACAATAGCTATATCAAACAGGGGTTACCAGTGGAATTGTCTCAGTAGGAAGATGAAATTTCAGGTCATCATCTGAAAATCATCACATTGAAATATTTCTTTTTTTTTCTCCCCTCAACATGTTTTTATTAATTTCTTGGGAATTTCATATAATGCACCCTGATCACACATGCTTCCCATTCTTTCCAGGTCCTTCCCACCCCTCCCCACCAAAGTCCAATTGCGTTGCCCATATACTCATAGGAGCCTGGTCAAACTCCCAGTGGCCAGCCCATTAACGAGAACTGTGTCCTCCCCCTACCCCCCCCCCACCCTTCGCCAGAAGACATCAAGTGTGAATAGTTACACTTTAGCATCTTTATCGCAATTTGTAAGGATTCTTAAATAGCTTCATGTCTGGACTGTTTCATTTAGGAGAGTGGGGAGAGAGGTTGGCACAGAAGCATTCACTGTCTCTCATTAAGTCATTGGTCAATACCATTGCAAAAGAAGCTACTCTGCCTATAGCAGCTGGAGGTATCATGGATCATGGATATCAACATGGTTTCCAGTGGCAGCCTAGATCACGGGCATCAACATGATTTCTAGTGTGCCCTATTTATACAGGTGCCCTCAGAGGGCAGAAGAAGACATCAGATCCCTGAAACTGGACTTCTAGATAGTTGTGATACTACCAGATGTAGATGTTGGAAAGTGGACTTGGGTCCTCTGAAAGAGCAGCAAATGTTCTTAACCGCTGAGCAAAACCTGTTGAATAATTTCTTAGTCTTTTTATTTATGTTGGTGATCAAAATAACTGAAAATTGACCACTGGAAATCCATTTGAACTGGCTCCTACAGCCATGTGATACTACTTAGTCCTATCTTCAAGCACGTCTTTGTAATTTGATATTAAAAAGGTTTTCAGGAATTGCAATACATAAGACCTCTTCTGCCCCATCCATGGACTGAGTCACTTCTCTGAGGACTTTTAGTGAAGACTAGTATTGGAGACCGAGAGCTGACACATGATGTGTTCGCTGCTGTTGGAGTGCTTTGTTTCTTAGCCTTTTCAGGAGACAGAGCTACAAAATTTGTGCTTATACTCAGACACACACATACACCAAATCTTATCATCTTTATACTGCTTTTATACATGCTCCTGGTTCACAATTACTTGTTCCTTCTTCCACATTAAGACTTACTGTTTTAGTTTAGTTTTGTTTTTTAGTAAAAATTTGTGAGCCAAACATGGTGGCCTATGCCTTTAATCTCAGACTCGGGAGGCAGAGGCAGGTGTATCTCTTGTGAGTTCGAGGCCAGCCTGGTCTACAAAGCCAGTTCCAGGACAGCCAGGACTACACAAAAAAACTCTGTCTCAAAGAAACAAAATAATAATAAAAATTTGCTTGTAATGGATTGTTTCAGTTGTTTGTTTGTTTTTAATTAATGACATCAAAGTCTTTATATGTATTTTAGAAAGTTTTCTTTTGGATATGGAATTCTTAGTTTTAGCTTTTAGGATGTTTTCTACCCCTAATAATATTAACCTTTGGCTTTAAAGATACCCTTTTATATTAAGGATTTGACATGAAGTCTGTTGTGTTTCTTCTCATTGTTCTACATTAATGAAACTGGTTTATAATTTGGTTGTGGTAGTGGTTACTCAACTCTATTCATTTGACAATAATTATAAAATTGTATATCAAAGAAAGAAGTTTGGTATAACTCAACTTAAAATACAAGTGTTGTAAGGGTACTATTTACTGTTCACTCTTAGTCTAAGAATACAATAATGAAAAAGCTAGTTTCTGGTTTCATAAAGCCTGGTGCCAACATCCTCGCTGTGCTAGACAAGAGACAGGAGGAAACACCTTGAGGTGCCATGTGAGATACAATGACACTGATTTACTAGCAGGAAGTCTAAGAGAGAAAATAAACTTATTAACACAGAGAGTCAGTCTATAAGTAGCACTATCCAGGGTTGAGAGTCCATTGGTGGCCAGGTGAACTGGCAACATTCATCCTCTCTATACAGCATTGCTTCACAAAGCTGAATGGTACTTCTCCTTCTCTGTAGTATTCCTAGAGTCCACTGGTGATGGATGGGCTGGAAGAAAATTGTCGGGGATCTGGTGCTTGATGGGCTAGACAAATGGCACCTCAGTCTGTCATGTCACCTCATTCAGTGATGCTTATCCTATCTACAGTGTTCTGTGAGGACCAATGGCAGCCTGCTGGGCCAAGAGTACTTGTGCTTTTCACAGTGCTCCTTTTCTGTACCACTTATGTCAAAGCCAGATTTTATTGGTTAGATGCCAGAAGTATTGGCATTATTAGCTAGCTTTTGCTCTTTGTATGACTAATGACTAGCAGTCCAGTAACAGCTGACTTACAGAAAAGTAGTTTTTCTTTTCAGATAATGCTAACTTGCCTAGTTCCCAATGTACTTTGGAGAGGCTAACTTTAATTCTGGCCAGTGGGCCTCCAATATTCCCTTACCAGAGAAGGGCATTTCAGGAATAGGGTAGTTGATGCTGAAGTTCCACTGTTTTCAAGGATCATGAATGAAGCTTACAAAGAAGTAAATGAGTGAGATCATAAACATATGGTAATTGATAATGGAAATACTACCAAGAGCTATGGGAATATAAATACCTACAGTGTACCACATAGAGGGTCTTGCTAACCCAGAGCTCCCACTCTCTAATGTGGTTGGCCTTTCTGGTATCCAGCCCCAGCCTGCTGGTGCTCTGGGAGTCTGCCTGAGTTCAGCTTCAACCTGTCGAAGGGTTCTTGGGCAAAGGAGAGAGGAATGAGGAAATATTAGGTAAAAAGATAGAGACGATAAGAAAGACAGAGACACAGGATAGCTTTGGGAGGGCCCTGGGTCAATACCTGGTCTCCTTGAGGTTTATTCCAAAGGGCCTTTTCTACAATGCCAATGAGGGGGGCAAAGACCTCACCCTCTCAAGCACAAGCACAGTCAAGTGTAGACCTTCCAAACACCTGATAACCACACCCGTAGCCAAATCATCCCATTATGCAGCCCTGCTCCGTAAAGCAAGCTCAGATTCTCTGATCCTGAGTAATTTTGGCTCCCACATGGTGTCTAGAGTTCTCACTCAAGAACTTGTATGGGATAGAAACTTTGTGCCATAAATAAAGCCCAATATTTTGCATTCATCAAATAAGATTTCCTGGAGAATGTAGCATTTGAGTAGTTGAAAGTTGGAAAAATCAAACATTTGAGTAGGGCATTCCAGGCTAAGATTTCTGGCAATTAGCATTAGCTGTCACAGAACAGAGACTTACACAAGTGCAAGGTTCAACATATAGAAGGGCATCAAGGTCATTTTTATTAGTGTTAGTGTAACACATGTTAATAGAAAAAATAAGAAGTAAATGCTAAGTGAGCCTATCATTTCATGCTATTTACTAATCATAGCATCTTACTCTTACAGAGCAGAAGAAAAAAGAGATTTGCTCATGTTTTTCCGAAGTCTACATTTTTTTGTGGAGTTGTATGAATATCGTAAGAACACATTTAAGCATTTTAAGGTAAAGTCTGAAGATTTTAAATTTAAATATATATAGAAAATGAAGCTGGTGTTAATTTTGTTGTAATACATTCATAATTTGTTTTTTTGGTTTTTGTTTGTTTTTTGAGACAAGGTCTCACGGTAGCTCTGGATATTCTGGAACTATATAGACCAGGCTGGCTTCAAACTCACAGACATCTGCTTGACTCTGCCTCTTGAGTGCTGGAATTAAAGGCATGCACTACATACTTGCTTTAAATTTCAAAGAGTAGAGAATATTATCACTAGTTTAATAAATTAGCAGTTATTTGTAATAAGTGGGTGATAAGGTTCTGTATAAATCAATGGATAAATGATATGATGGAATTTTATTGTTTTGACTATTCATTATATTCTCATTTATTTGAAAATTTTATTTTTGAAAATTTGACCTTTCTGGAGTACATAAAATACAAGAATAAATGCTAGTAAAGAATAGATAGTGCTAGTTGTTGGGGTGCATGCCTTTGGTTCCCCACACTCACAAGGCAGCAGCAGGCAGTTCAGTATGAGATTGAGGCCAGCTTGGTCTACACAGCCAAGGCTATGTACACAGTGCCTTAAGCAACCTATTATATATTGTTACAAAACAATATAATTGTAACTTCTATGCCACACTATTTTAAACTGCTGGATTATTGTACATCTGGAGTATAAATATTGAAGCCTGATTTTTATGAAGTAATGCTTTTAAGTCTGATGGAAATACTTCAAAGATTGCTTTTTAAAAACCATTGTTTTTAGGGACATAAGCAAAAATTGTTTGCTTGTGTTCTAATCCTTCAGATCCTACTTATTTCCATAGCATTGTTATTAATAGCTGTGAGCCACACAAAAACCTCTCAATAAATCAGCATAAATAATATTTCAAGGTTCTAGTCCTTCAGAAGCCTAACCTATGACTATTATTTTAAAGACTAGTACTAATTCTTCTGTATTTGGGGTTCAGTTCTTTTTTGTAAATTATTATTATAATAGTCATTGTCTTTTATTGAGTTAATAAAATCTGTCAGACATAAGGCTTTCTCCAGAATGAAAAATGGGCAGTTCCCATATTGCAGTCCCTCAAGTAATTCTCATGATTTTGTTATATTTTTATTTCTGGGCTCTCTGATTTCTTATATTACTTATAAGTATAACTCTTTGGGTTATTGTATTTTTACAATAAGTCTTGGAGTTTGTAGAAATGAGTCTTTTCTCTTGGTTCTTTTTCAACATTTTGTTTGTTTGTTTATATGGAGTTTTAAATATTCCATATAAATTTTAAGATTATTTTTAATGCTTCTGCAAAAAAAAGCATCATTGATACTTTCAAAAGGATTTCACTGAATCTGGAGATTGTTTTATTGTCTTGATAATATAAAATTTCCAGGCCATGGACATAGGTGTCTATTCTTTTATGTTTGTTGTCTTAGTGTTCTATTACTATAAAGAGACACCATGACCAACTTATAGAAGAAAACTTTCAATTGGAGGCTTGCTCACATTTCAGAGGGTTAATCCATTATCATAATGGCAGGGAGCATGGCAGTAGGCAAGCAGTCATGCGGTTGCTGAAGTAGTTGTGAGCTCACATCTGGTGCAGGCCTTAAGAGAGACACTGGGCCTGGCATGGGCTTTTGAAACCTTAAAGGTCACCCCCAGTGACACACCTCCTCCAGCAAGGCCACACTTCCTAATCCTTCTTAAAACAGTTTCACTTCCTTTCACTAAGCATTCAAATATATGAGCCAATGGGGATTATTTTTATCCAAACCATCACATATGTCTTTTGCTTTTGTGTACTTTTTGCAGTATTTGTAAGGTGTAAATAATTTTTAAAATATTTTCATCTTATGTGTATGTATGAGTGTTTTGTGTCACGTTTGTAAGTATACCACATGTTGCCGTTAGAGTCTAGAAGGAGGTGGGTATTGGAGTCCCTAGAACTGGAGTTATTGGTGCTGGCACTAAATTTGGGTCCTTTATAAAAGCAGGAGATTCTCTTAACCTCTGAACCATATCACCAATCTGTAGGAGGAGTTTTCCTGTCCCACAGCCACTCTCAAATAAACACACTGAGGCTTATATTAATTATAAATGCTTCAGTTGATAACTCAGGCTTATTACTAACTCTTACAACTTAAATTAGCCCTTTTTAAATTAATCTATGTATTGCCACATGGCTTGTGGCTTTACTTGTCCTCCAGGATGTTTTGCTCCCTCTATGTGTCCTGGCAACTCCTGACTCTGCCCTCCTTCCCATCATTCTTCTAGTTTGGTTGTCTTGCTTATAATTCCTGCCTGGTGACCAGCCAATCAGCTTTTTAGTAAACCAGTCCAAGTGACATATCTTCACAGTATACAAAAGGATTATTACACAGCACCAATCCTGTTATGTTTTTTTTTAATTTTATGACTATTTCTTTAGTTATAATTGTCAAAAATGAAACACCTATATAATAGAGTAGAATCAAGAATAATTTTATAGCTGGGCGTTGGTGGTGCATGCCTTTAATCCCAGCACTTTGGAGGCAGAGGCAGGCAGATCTCTGTGAGTTCGAGGCCAGCCTGGTCTCCAAAGCGAGTTCCAGGAAAGGCACAAAGCTACACAGAGAAACTCTGTCTCAAAAAAAAAAAAAAAAGAATAATTTTACTTGTGTTGTTTTCCTTGGTCCATTCTGAATCTTATTTTATTTTTCAGTTTAAGGGTGTGTAACAAAGATATAAGCTACCTATGTTCAAATGGTCTTAACCTTGAAATCCAAGTTTTTCTTTTTATTATTATTATTAAGAGGTTTTTCTATTCATTTTACATACCATTGGGTTTAACTTTGAAAAAATTTATAATTTTCTTATGGTATTTTCTCATAAAATTCTGTTACAAAAAGACTATAGGTTGTTCATGTAGATACAAAGATCCTCGGCCAGGCCCCAGATGGATCTCCAGGAGTCCAGTTGTCGAGAAAGAGAAGGGATTGTATGAGGGAGAATTGTTGAGACCAAGATTGGAAAAATCACAGGGACAAATAGCTAAACTAATGGAAACACATGAATTATGAACCAAAAGCTGTGGAGCCCCCATCTGGATCAGGCCTTCTGGATAAGTGAGACAATTGAATAGCTTGATCTGTTTGGGAGGCATCCAGGCAGTGGGACCGGGACCTGACCTTAGTGCATGAGCTGGCTGTTTGGAACCTTGGGCTTACACATGGACACTTTGCTTAGCCTGGAAGGAGGGGTCTAGACTTGCCTGTACTGAATCCACCAAGTTTAAATGAATCCCCAGGGGAGTCTTGGCCCTGGAGGAGATGGGAATGGGGGGGGGCCTGGGGGAAATGCGGGGGCGGGAGGGGGGAGGACAGGAGAACCCATGGCTGATATGTAAAATTAAAACACAAATATCCATATAAAAAATAAAATTCGAAATAAAATTTTAAAAAAGACTATAGAAAGCTGGGGATATAGTTCAGTAGTCTTTTCTAGCATACACCAGGCACTGTGTTCAGTCCCCAGAACAATACACACTCTCAAAATACCAAACAAATTCTGTGTGTTTGTATGCATGTGTGTATGAGTACATTTTCCTGGTGAAAGCCAGAAAATCAATAGACATACCTATACTTTGTCCATTGTCTCCGTCTTGTCACTTTATTTCCATTGATTTATTCAAAATTATACTAATTTGTTTTTTCCATATAAACAGTACCCTTCTATTTGGATAGATTTTACAATGTTTATTGTATATTTAATTCAAATTTGTTATTAGGTACCATAAAAGTTTAAAAGTAGAACTGTGTTAAGTACTCCTGGTGAGCTTTCAGTCACAGAGAAACTGAGGCATGCACACAAAATGACACAGCAGGATAAAGTTACTATAATTAAATTATCAAAGTGAATGAATTAGTAAACAGTTTAGAGTAATAGTTGTGACCTTACAGGTCCCAGGTGCTTTAATGAAGTTTCATCTGGGGTCAGCCATAACGAATGAGTGAGAGAGCTGTCAGTCTGTGTTGGGGCAAAACACCAAATGCTTGAGTGTTCTAGAAAACATGCAGATTCTAACGTGTACCCTATAATGGAAATGACATTGGTACTTTTATATATAAAGGTGGATATTTCTAAAACATTGATAATTTTGTGTTCAACCCCAAAGTTATATGTAGACTAATACTTGTGAATGGGCTATGCGCCTTCCTCTGAAGATTAATTTAGGAACTTTAACCTGCATTGTTCAGTTATCACTATTAGACTGAAGATTAGGTTTTCACTCTTACATGTATCTGGAAATCATGGCTGTTGAGACATGGTGCTCATGGACTGGATTGTAAATACTCTGTTTGTCTGGGTGAACGTGTATACAGTTGAACCTCTACATACAGCACAACAGAATAGACTTCAAGCTTCTTATATTTGAACGAATTTATTGATGAAATTATTCCTATACTATGAAAAGTTTACACTTAAGGCATATTTGAGAATCTTTAGAGTGAAGGAATCTTATTATTCTTTGAGAAATGGGTAGAATTTTGATTTTTTTTCTTACAAATTTTTTTTATGTGATTGACTCAAGACTATCTGTGTGACCACAAAGCATAAAACTGACCTTTTCTAAATTGGTTCTATACCAAAGAGTAAAATTTTACTGTATCTGGAAAATTTTGCCTAGATGTGGCTACCTTTTTTCTCAGGATACGTGAGAAATACAGTAAAATAGCTGCCTTAACAGAAAGAAAGTTGCTGCTTTATGGAGAATGTCGATGAATCATAAAGTCAATGGAAGGTCACTTGGAACACTTGGCTTTTCACAGTTTTTTGGAACATCTGCCTTAAATGCTTTTGAGATACAGTAAATGTTAAGAAAGAAACAGTTGAAAGTTTCTTGGAATTCTCTTACTTCATTAGTCATGGGAATGGTGTATCTCATACTAGCGTTTGTATAAAAGCATGCTATTTAGATGGCAGTCTAATGTAAACTACAAGGAGCTTTTAATGCTGTTTAGTTTCACATCAATTTGTTTTGAAACTAAGAGATTCAGTCTGGATTATTTTTGTAGTTACATATAAGAATTTTGGACATCTTTGTTTAAACAAAATCCTATCATAGTGAGACAAAATGATAATATTAAACTACTGTTTATGTTCCTTTAGACTTTAGGTACACTACTTTAGATTATAAACTGCATTGATGGTGTTTAAAAGTATGACCCTATAGGTAATCGTTTTAAGCAAATAAAACTGTTTGGATGCTTTCCCAGAGCAATTGGATTGCCCTCCAGGCGAATCTCTTCAATACGGTCCCGAATATAACGAGTGTCATTAGCCTTGCAGAATGTGTCATCTGTAATTGAAGATATGCTGTTAAACTGAAAAATAAAAGGAAAAATACTCAGAAATCTCAAATCAACCTTTTGTACATTATACACAGGATCACACAGGATATTTTGCCTAAAATGTGATATTTAAAAAAAAAAGTATTAGTTCACAGTAATGACAACCCTCTCTTGCAAACTGAACATATTTTTAAGTGTACAGTATTGTTTTGGAATAACAGTCTACTCGTTATTACTCCTATTCAGTATTGTTTGGAATATAAATAAAAAACATGCAAGCTAGAGAAAGTATCTCATTCCAACGTGTTAACTCAAAAATGGTACTGTGTATTCCTTAAAGAGGTGAAAAGGAATAAGCTGAAATTCTTGTGGTGCTGAGATATCAACTTCTTTTCATTTTTTTTTTTTTTCACTTTTGCAATTCCCACTTGATGTTGGCCTATAAAACAAGCTAAAATGTCTCCAAAAGCATGTGTTTACCACTAATTGGGGAAAGAAGCAAAAATCAGAAATTGGAGTTCACTGCTATGTGGGGAAAGAAACATAAATCAGTGCTCTTCGAATCTGTGTTCAGAGTAACTAGGAGATACATAACACTTTGTGCCTGTTGCTGGCAAATTACGCAGGTTGTTTAGCCTCCTTTGTTCTGTTTATGTCCCTTCTCTCTGCCTCCACCACACTACAGAAGGCTCGAGAGGAATCCTGGGTCCTGGAAGCCAGCATGGATTTTGGCATAAAGAAATTGAATTTGGAATTTCTTGGATGATAGGAGTGTCTTTAGTTGTTTATGATTTCCCTCTTTCATAATTTTGAATTATAATGAGGTAACTCATAGTGACCACTCTAGAAAAATGCAATATAGGGATAAGACAAAACAAACACATGCTTTGTACTGTACCTGCAGTGAGAACAGTGTTGTCAGACAGAATCATGGACTTAGAGGATCTCCATAGACTCAGAGGTATCAAAATTGAATTTTAGAATACTCAGCTGGTGTTGGAGAATTAGTTAGTATTTAGAAAACACCACACACATGTGTCACAGGTGGTGTCAGAGCAAAGATGCTCACCTCTCTTAAATTTGGCCTGTTAGAACAAACAACACAATACCTAGTACTGTGGTTCCTGTGTAGATCTGCTTGGTTACTTAGTGTGCCTCCTGTTTTCTTCATTGTCCTCATTGTGGTCCCCATCAAGGGAATCCTCTTTTCTGGGCAAAATAAACCCACAAAGCACCACATAGGCATCCCAGCCCTTGAGATCATGCTCAGTGGTTTTGCCTGCAACATGTATCTCAGGTCCAAGAGTTCCAGTTATATAGACAGTGACAGTGACTACCTGGTGCCCACAACTTCTAAGACTGCCTGAGAAATAAGGAGCTGAAGAATGCCATAAATAAAAATAAAAAATGTAAATGCTCAGTGATAGAACACCTGTCTGCTTTGTGTAAGGCCTTGTATTCAGTCCTCAGCATTACTTAAAACCACAACAAACTGACTAGGAGGTGCCTAGAGATGTATTCTGCTTAAGAACAGACTTGATACTCCCTAGATTGGTTTACTTAGTATACTCTGGATTGGACCTGTAATTCTTATATTGGCATTAAGTGAGTACGCTGCTTTAGTGATAGATATGATTTATATGATAGACATATAAATGAATTTCTCGACGAGTAATAAAAATGGCCCCATAGTTAACTAAAGCTAGTTTTTATGCAAAGAACAGTTGTACCTGAAGGTGAATTACACGTAGACTTTCTGGTAAATTAGGAGGCACAGTTTCCAGATCATTGTGGTCCAAATAGAGGAAAGACAGCTTACTCAGTTTCTATAAAGAAGAATTTGAATGTCACTGAGGTCTATTCACTCTTCACATTATTCAAATAATGTATACTTTAAAAACAGTATTGATGTAAGACATTTCAATATTATCAATATTGGAGGGATAGTTTGTTGTTTTGATTATTATTGGGGTTTGGCCTCATAAGTAGTGTCTTTGGTTTTTAAGACATTATGATATCTAACAGCACTCTATTGCATACTCCACATTTCCCTGCCCATTCGTCTCATCCCTGAATACTCAGCCCTTAATATTTGTCTAAGGAGCAGCTGTGTGGAAGGTCAGTGGTTGAATCCTTTAAGTTTTTTGATAATCCTGAGCTTTCCATAGAAGTTTTTATGTATTTCTAGAAAAAATGGCTACTCCTAAGATAAGGTGCTTAGCAAGATGCTGCTTTCCCAAAGAAATTTGCCAAACATGTAATTTAACATGACATGTGTTTTCCCATGAGGGATTTATGTTGGAGTACTCTTTATAATCAGTAATTTACTGCTGTGATTTCAGAATGTAATTTTTTTACATTACTCCTAATTTTTGTATGTATCCTGGGCTACCATGTCATATTTTATTGTTGGGGGGGGGGGTGTCTCACCATGTATCTTAAACTGCCCTGAAACTTACTGTCCTCCTTTTTCAGCTCCCCAAGTGTTAGGATTACATCTACTATGCCTCACTTGCTTAGTCTTTCCTATGCTCTTATTTTCAATCTTTTCTTTTTTTTTTCAATTTTTAAAAATTTATGTATATGTGTTCATGTGCATAAGCCATAGTGCACATGTTGGAAGTTAGAGGACACCCCTCAGCAGTTGGTTTTCTGATTCCTTGTTTGACGTGGGGATCGAACTCAGATTGTCAAGCTTGACACCAAAAACCCTTACCTACTGAGCCATCTCCCCACTCCTCAATTCTTTCTTAAACATTCTACCTTTACACCATATAGACACCAACTAACTATCTTTCCAGGACTGCTTTTATATGAATTATAGTAACCTGATTTTACTAGTGGTTATTGCAACTCTAAGGCATTAAATAAAGTAGGCAATTATCATTATCATGTTCCTGCCAACTTGCCCAATATCCCTCTTGTAAAATCCAAAATATTTAAACCTATCTATGTTCTTCCCTCCCCCTGTCTCTCCCCCTCCTTTCCTCCCTCTCCTTTCCCTTCCTCCTTCCCTCCCTCTCTCCCTCCTTCCCTCCTTCCTTCCTTCCCTCCTTCCTTCTTTCCTCCTTTTTTTTCCCTTCAGATGAGTGTGGTCATCTTACGTTTCCCAGGCCTTTCTCCACCTATTGGTTTAAGTAATCCTTTTGCCTTACCTTTCCAAGTAGCTTGGACTGCAAAGAGTTGCACTGTGTCCTACTCTAAACATTCTGTGACCTGCTGGTTATTCAAAGACTCACCTACTTAAATTCATTTCTTTAGATTACAAAATAAATTTTAAAAAATTGTTATGTGTGTGTGCATGTGTGCATATATGCATGTACAAGTAGAGGTCAGAGGATAACTCTTGGGTGTCAGTTCTGTCTTTCTAGCTTGTTGAGGCAGGCCCTTGTTTCTGCTGCTGCACCACCAGGCTAGGTGGTTCATGGACTTCTATCAATTCTCTTGTCTCTTCCTCCCATCTCACCATAAGAGTTAAAATTAGAGATGTATGATAGGGAACTTGGGTGTTCAGGCTTTGTAGCCTAGTGCCTTTACATGCTGAAGCATCTACCTAGTTCACAAGGTGTATTTTCGTTTTGTTTTTAGAAAGTGAGTCTGCTCTGGTTTTGTTTTATTTTGTTTGTATTTTGAGATATGGTCTTAAAGTGTGGACCAGACTGGCCTTAAAGTCCTCCTGCCTTAGCCTCTCATGTGCCGGAATTATAGGTATGTACCACTATGTCCATCTGTAAGGATGCTTTGTAAAGTCAGCAAAGTACCTTAGTTTTTAATCCCTCTTTTAAAAAACAAAATATAAAATGAGCTTTTCCCCCAAATACCTTTGTATTTACATTTACAAACATTGTTCCTGAATTCAGTTCTAATCAACAGCAAAGTGTGAAGCCTTCAAGATACTAAAAATGTGACTACCTAGGTCACCCTGACTCACAAAGGTTACATTGATTCAGCCTTCTTTTCAAGACTTTTTGTTGATCAGCATTATCTTATACCAAAGGGTATACAAAAGAAGCTTCCCTGCCTCTGTTAATGGTTTGATCCTTTAGATCATCTTGACATGTTCTGAAAATGTCTAACCATACCTACCTGAGACCCCTGGGTAGTTGCCATTTCAGGTGTGTGAGATCTTGTCTCTTTTTTATTGCTGTTATTTTTATTTTTATTTTGAGACAGTGTGTGTGTGTGTGTGTGTGTGTGTGTGTGTGTGTGTGTGTATATATGTATATATGTGTGTGTATATATATATGTATATGTGTGTGTGTGTGTGTGTGTGTGTGTATGGCCCTGGCCGACTGGAACTTGCTATGTAGACCACACTAGCGTCAAAAGCACAGAGATTCTCATTTTTCCATCATACTCCACCATCCCTCACATCTTCCCTTTTGAATAATGTTGTCTTCTGCCAGCAATAGCTTGAGCATCTCATGCTTTTGTCTAAGATTACCTTCTCTGCCCTACCTAGGGCATACCATATCATAGCTATGGAAGTCCTGGACTGGGATGATTACTGTTTTGTTTTGTTTTTTCAGTTTCCTAAAACATTTCCATTCTTTTGTAATTGCTTGATTTATTCTTTGAGGAACACTGCTGTATTACTTACTAAAGTTAAACATAAAAGATATCAGCTACTCCTTGTTACTACAATACAAATTTTTTGAAACAATGAGCTAATAGTTGCTGTGTGATGATCTGTATGTTAAATGTGTTGCTCTGATTGGTTAATAAATAAAACACTGATTGGCCAGTAGCCAGGCAGGAAGTATGGGCAGAACAGGCAGAGAGGAGAATTCAGGGAAGTGGAAGGCTGAGGCGGAAAGATGCTGTCAGCCGCTTGCTATGCAAGATGTAAGGTACTGGCAAGCCACGAGCCATGTGGCAACTTATAGACTAACAGATATGGGTTAATTTAAGATAATAATTAGGTAACAAGAAGCCTGCCACGGCTATATAGTTTATAAGTAATATAAGTCTCTGTGTGTTTACTCTGTTGGTTCTGAGCAGCTGTGGGACTGGCTGGTGAGAGAGATTTGTCCTGACTGTGGGCCAAGCAGGACCATAAAAAAAACTCCAGCTACAAATAGTGTTTACTTTTAAATATAAAAATGTTCCTTTGTTATTAATAGAAGACACCCATTTCTATGTCTTTGTATGATATATGTATGGTATACATGTTTTGCTTCTTTGATTTTGTTTGGTGCTAGGGTTGAACTTAGGGCCTCAAGTATGCTAAGCACCAAGTTATGCCTCCAGACACACACACACACACACACACACACACACTCTCTCTCTCTCTCTCTCTCTCTCTCTCTCTCTCTCTCTCTCTCTCTCTCTCAGTGTTCCCTTGTGGAATATTAGTCTTTTTGTTCCAAGTACTGAAAGTATTGGTCTGGGTAAATGCCAGCTTTAGCTGTCTTCACTTCTTATGTTGTGGTATAGAGATATACCTCAAAAGCAAGAGATGAGCAAAATGGGGGAAAAACAGGCACCAATTTAAAAATAATATCACTGGGTCAGTGAGATGCCTCAACTGTTTACATACTTGCTGCCAAGCCTGATGACCTGAGTTCCACATGGTTGAACTTGATGACCAGAACCCACAAAGTAGAAGGAAAGAGCCAACCTCCACAAGTTGTCCTTGACCTCTACATGTATGCCTGGTATGTGCCCCACACAAAATGAATAAACACACACAATAAATAAATATATAATAAAAACTTAAAATATAATCACTAATATTGTGTTCAGTCATGATATGGCATACTTACTTTGAATGTGTTTGCTTTAATCCCTTTACTCTTGATTTTGTTATGTTTAGCATTAAGTAAAGTAAGCTTTGGAGGAAGAACTGGAAGTCTTAGTAGTTGGTTTTCAGCAAGTGTAAGTTCTTCTAGCAAAGAAAGTTTTGAAAAAGTACTATCTTCTATGTCTTCGATCAAATTTCCCGTAAAATCAAGTCTTCTTAAGTTAGCTTGACAGAAATAAATACAAAGATAGGATGTTTGAATCTCATTGTGAAGACTGGAGAAAAGCATGTAACAGATCACTCAAGGCCCTCAGTTTCTCTTCAGAGCCCAGAATAGTATTTACAGTTAGTAACTCAGTCAAGTTCATCTTGAAATGTTGGTAATCTAACCTACAGCCTGGTACTAGAATTCCAGCTGTGCAGTCATGAAGTTCTGGAAATTGAACCTGGGGCTTCATGCTTGGTAGGCAAGCACTCTAACACTGAGCTCCAGTCACAACCCCATAAGGAAAGTTTTGTTGAACATTGAGTGTTTCTGTGTCCATCAACATTGAGTGTCTAACAATGATGCCTTTTGTTACTGTGGTCTTAGAATGTATGGTTCAGAAGGAATCTTAGAGTTCATAGTCTTTCTATCCTTCTCTGAATTCATTATGAACAAACATATCAAAAGAAATTTTTACCTCACATAGTAGGGAAAATTGTGGTTGATTGGATTTAATCATGTAATTATTTTTTAAATTTTTGTCAGCATGTTTTATTATAATTGTGAGTACATTGTATTAATTTTTCTCTACCTTCTTACTTAACATAACAAAGATAAAAATGTTCCCTGATTTGTCAACATGGTGCAGACTGAGACAGATTCACTCATTCATTCATTATCTTTCTTTCTCTCTCTCTCTCCCTCAGTTGGGGATGGCTTAGGCCGAGATGGTTATGATATAGTTTCTTTTCATTCATAGTATCTATTTTCTAAAAAGTTGTTGCAACACTGAACTTGTGATGTTGTTTCTAGGAGAGCTCCAGAGGCAGGTGCTTATTAGCTTCTGTCACTCATTTTTTGCCAACCAATTAATATGAACCTTGCTTTATACATATTTTTGTCTAAAGACAGCTTAATATACCCTTTGAATTCATAAACTGGTATGGCTCATACTTCAGTAAATTCATCTAACACATTTTCTGCATAGGATCATCATTGCTGCCTACATTTAGAGAAGTACTAGATGGCACTTCAGCACTATACTTGTTGCCATTTCAATTAACATTTTCAATGTAAAGCAGAAAAATATGATGCTAGATGTGCTGAATAAGATACTGCTACATTTTATGACAACTGAAAGGAGAGTATTGCCTTGTTGTACCTTAGCTGGAAATTTATGTTTTGAGTAACTCAGTTTTGTTGTTGTTGCTCTGTGAATTTCTGCTTGTGATCATAAACGTACTGGGAATTGTACCTATGGCTTCATATGTGCTAGGCAGGTGCTCTAGAACTGAACTACATGTCCAGAAAAGTGGATTTGCCAATATGGAATCTACAAAATAAAGGAAGAGCAACTTTCCTTCAGTCTGCAACTTAGACTTATTAATGACAGTATGAATAAACCAGTTAGGGTTAATCTCAAACGTAGAGTCGAAAAGGCTGGGGGTGTGGCACAGTGGTAGAAAGCAGTTGCCTGTTTTTGCCTGGGGGGCAAATCTTGGACTCAGTTGCTGCACTTCCAATAAATAAGGTAATAAAATATAGTAAAGCCAGTGTGATTCTTGGTTATGATTTTCTTCAGGAACACTTGATGACCTAGGAATCTAGAAAACTGGCAAGGAATGAGTAGTCCAGGACTGGGACTTGGTATTGCTGAAAGGGCATTAGTAGTATACAGACCACAATACCTTAGTTCAGTTAAAGTTTGTTAGAAAGCCAAAAGGTGGATTGCTAATGATCTGGCAAAGAGTTAAACACCACTGTTTCCGAACTGTTTCAATTGAATCATCCAAGGAATGTGGTTGCTTTACATGGTAATGAATATAGCTTGGTATCCGTATTTTTAAAAGTTGTTCTTCAGATTTTTTTTTTTAAAGATTGTTAATTATGTGTACATGTGTTTGTCTGTCTGTGGGTAAGTGCATGTGTGAGTGCAGGTGCCTGTGGAGTCCACACAGCGGTATCAGAGCCCCTGGAGCTGGAGTTTCAGGTAGTTGTGAACCACCTGATGGGGCTCTGGGCATCAAACTGAGGGAGCAGCAAACACTCTTAAACAGGGAGCCATTTCTCTAGCTTACTCTCCAGACATTTCTAACGTGTAGCCAGGTTTAAGAGTTGTAAATTAGAAGGGTGGTGCACGCCTTTAATCCCAGCACTCAGGAGGCAGAGCCAGGCGATATCCAGGAAAGGTGCAAAGCTACACAGAGAAACCCTGCCTTGAAAAACCAAAAGAAAAAAAAAAGGAGTTATAAGTTTAAAAAAAGGAGCCAAGTGCTTGTAATCCTAGCACATGGGAAATGAGGGCAGGAGGGAGGAAATGAAGATCATCAGCCTCTACTGTTTAGTGAGTTCAAAGCCAGTCAGTACTACATGAAATCCTGAAGAAAACAAAACAGTAAAAAGATAATAAACAGTAAAAGAAGGAAAATAAAAGCAGTCTGTGTATTTATGGTGAAAGTAGTAAATGAAGTATCTAATTAGTTGAAGTAGAATCCTGGTCATGCCGATAATGCTTACCACCTGAGGCAGTATGTATTGTGATGATGATACACTATGTTAGATGGAATAGTAAAATCACCAGTAAAGAATGATCACAGAAGTCTGTATGAGAAGAAGATTCTTCTAGTAAGAAGAAAAGATTGATTTTTGTAGTGTGTAGTATACTAGAATACCCCAACAGTGCTGAATATATAAATATAAATATATTACTATATATAGCAAGTGAAAATATATAGATATTTGTGCTTTTATGTTTTAAACTTACGCATATCTGCAAAATCTTTGGCGGTCAGCTTTTTAATTTTATTGAATCGTGCATAAAGATAAGCTGATTCCTTTGGCAATGGTGGTACAGCATCAATGTCAACTTCTTCACAGTAGACAGAGCCACTTAAACAGACACACAACAGGCATGTAGGCATTTCTAAAACAGACAAAATCATAAGCATAAACTAGTTTGAAAATATTTGTCATCTGGTGGTAAAATTATTGTTATAATGAATGCTGTGGTTTGAAAAGGTATGTTACAGAATCATTGGTATATTAAGAAAGATAGTTGTGGTAACCAACAACCTGTATTGTACTTAATAATTCATCAGAATTTTACTTAAAGTATCTAATCAACATACTTTATCACTTTACTTACTGTATGTATGTGTAAATTTGTGGGTGCATGCATACCACAGTAGGTTTGTGGAGCTCAGAGGACAACCTGTAGGAGACAGTTCTCTCCTTCTGCTGTGTGGATTGAACTCAAGGTTTACGGGCTTGGCAGCAAGAAGTGGCTTTACCTACTAAGACATCTTGCTGGCCCCTCTTTTTTCTGTCTTTGCTGTGATTGTCTAATTGCTAACCTTGTGGAGGGCTACATTTCCTCATTTGAATATAAAAAAATAAAAGGAATCTACAGTGTATAATTTAAGGATTGGCTTATCAAGTTTAATGTTTTTCAAGTTTGATGTGTTGAAAACATTTTTCAAATAAATGACAGTAGTTAATGACTTTAAAATCCCAAGTGAAAGGGACAAACCATTAACTTGAAAATCAGTCATTGCTGGAGTCTTAGGATCCTACCTCCAAATCTGACTTGGGCTCTTATTTAGATACCTAGAGTACTTCCTTGGTTGGTCATTCCCTCTCTACTCTTCTTAGTCCTCCTTACTCCCTCACCCCCTGTATCTTTTATTGTTTGAAAAGTACAGGGCTTACTCTCTGGGGTTGACAGCAATGGGTACATGGATCTAGCTGACCTTGGACTGGAACCATGAGTTAGAATTTCCTTCTGGTATATGTCCTAGTGATGAAAAAGTCTTTTTAATTTTAGCCATTCAGATAATATATATTGTGTGGTATCTTAATTGTTTTAATGTACATTTTCCTAGTGATTATATTATTTCCACAAAGTGTCTATTGTATGTTTTTTCCTTTTTCTCTTAAGTTTTATATTATTATTTTAAACATTTATTCTATTTTATCTATTTCTAAGATTTACAGTTTAAGTGTTTTGCCCAGTTGTAACCTGTTTGGTTTTTTGCTAGTGTCATTGAAGTACAAATGTTTAAAATTTTAGTCAATATATGCCTCTATAGTTTATGCATTTCTGTTGTATTTAAGAAGTATTTGCTAACCACTCTGATAGTCAGCTTTCTTTGCTATGACAAAATACCTGAGATAATCAAATATAAAGTGGAACTTTTTGGCTCAATTTAGGAGGTTTTAGACCATGATCAGTTGGGTTGGTGCCTAAAAAGGTCAGAAGAGGACATAAGACCTCTCCGGGCACTGCAATTACAGATGTTTGCAAGCCACCATGTGGGTGCTGGCAATTGAACCTGGATCCTCTGCAAGAGCAACTTGTGCTCTTAACCACTGAGCCATTTCTCCAGACCCTTGACTTCAAATATGTTATCAGGAATAGGCAAGATTCTTTATTTTGTTGGGGTTGGTCAACATTGCTTCTGGAAAGGTTTATTTTTTTCTTTATTGGATTACCAACACATTGTCAGCAACCACTTAGCCATATAATAAAAGCCTGTTTCTGTGCTCTAATATGTTCTATTAACCCTGTTATCATATTTATTTATTTTGGGAGTGTATGCCATGACATGCTTATGGAGGTCAGCGAACAACTAGGAGGAGTCATTCTTGTCCTTCCACCATTAAGTTCCAGGGTTTGAACATAGGCTGTCAAGGTCGGTGGCAAGTGTTAATCCAGATCATTGACCCTCCATAGATCTTTTAATTTTTAAAGAAATTTTTATGCCCAAACATAGTATCTTGATTCCTGTGTTTTTATATCTTGATTTTAAGTAGTAAAACCGTCTGACTTTATTCTTTTCAACACTCTTTTGACTAATCTATGTCCTTTCCATACTTTATACATTTATATATTTTCATATTTTAATGAATGCTTTAAAATTAAATTAAATATGCCCATTACTACTTATGAACATACACATTGTCAACATCTCACAGTATCCCAAACCCATCTTGGATTCCCCTACCCCAGTCCTGAAATTGGCAATCTTTTCACTGGCTCTCAATGGAGAGTGATGTTAGAAACAGAGAATGCTCAGTGCTCTTGGTGTCTCATTGCTGGAGGCTCTTTCATCAGATAAGGCAAGATAATAGAAGTGTATATATTTTTCCTCTAAATACTCTACATGTTTTCATACAACATTACATATATATGTACATAATCATGTGTTTATGAATGCATAGTATATTAGCACAGACACCAGAGGGCAAAGTACATGGTATAGTTCCTCCTCTGTCTCAATATATGAACTATTGGTTGATACTGATACCTTCTGTTCTAATCCAGCTCCAACATGTTCTTTCTAGCCTTCTACCATTCTCTGTTATAATGATCTTCTGTAACATTGAGAAACATGACTCTCAGTAACTATATCATGTTTACTTAGTCTAGAACACACATTAAGCATTTTTAATATTATACTCCCATAGCACTATGAATATAAAACTGCCTAATAGAATTTAGTATAGTCATAGCCATGTAATGTTGTTTTGGCTAGTGATAGATTTCATACATGATAGTGTATGATTATAATGTTCCACGTTATAATGTAAATGAAGATCTTGTATCACCCAGTGACATTGTGGTTGTCAGAAAGTCACATGCAGTGTATGTAGGGGAGGTGACAACATCCATGTGTGTGTTGATCCTAGGTTTGCAGACTCGTTGCATTGCCAGTATTTGATAATGATAATAAACAACTGAGTTACTAGCTTATATGTGTGTGTGTATGCAATTTTTGACATTATTTTAGAGTGTAGGACTTTTACTAAGTTTTCTGTAAAATAATATTGCTAGGTTATTCTAACAGCAGCATTGTGCATTTTGCATCTGCAACATCTCTTGATTGTTACATTTTCTCTTATGTTAAATTTAGTCTCACTTTTTTTCTTCGTGCCCCTAGTGAGGCTGTCTAACACCTTCACCTACATATGCACACTCACACAGACACACACTCACACTATATGGGCTAGGATGTATAATAAGCTATATCTAGACATGTGTAGTCTATAGTGTTTACATAATAAATCATATAATGTGTAATAAAAAAACAAAATGTATCCTTGTCTCTTTTTACAGTACTTTAAAAAGTATTTTGTGTGTGTTATGTTTGCATGCACACACATGTGACTACAGAAGTAGAGATCAGATGACAAATTGGGGTGTTGGTTATCTCCTTTAATCAAACTTTGGTTATCAGGCTTGACGCAGGTACCTTTAGTTTCTGAGCCATCTCACTAGCACACTTTTTGTCTTTAAGCAATGTATGGCTGCTTCTGATTTGCTTCCCTTTAACTTCAAGATTTATAGTCAAAATACTGCACTTAAGATTTAGTTGCTTAATGGTAAAATGCCTTGTTTATGATAGTGTTCTCTGTTGAGAATATTTTCATGGAATAAAACAATCTTTTCATGCTCAAAAAAAAGATTTAGTTGCATTAGATTTTTTTCTCCTTTACTATGTTATGTTAATTCAAAATATAATTAACTGTTTTAATGCTTATATTTCTATTTGTTTTTATAAGTTTATCTTTACTGACTTATCTACATACATGTTCATGTTCATTTGCTTATATGAAACAGTATTGTTCCCAAAAACTAAGCCTACAGGACAATTGTGTGTACTTATCCCTAGTTCTTTAGCTCATTCCCAATTCTCCCTTCTACTCATGATTTCAGCAATTTCCTTGATGTAACTGACCTAAGGGTCTGTTTTTTAAATCCCCAAATTTAATCCAGAGACACATGCAAAGTGAGTGCTCTGCCACTTAGCCACATCCTTAGTCCTTCTCAGTTTTTAGAAAATTCCCTCTTCTGTGTTTCTTTTCCCATAAATGAGCAGCTGCATGTAAGCTTTCTTAGGTCATTTTTTTAAAATATGAAAGCAGCATGTTAGAGATAGGTACTCTTATGGTTTACTTTTTTTCCCCCACATACTTGTATTCTGGTCATCATTCCATGTTCTTTGAGATCTTCACATTTTTGTTGTTGTCATTTTTATTTTGTCTTTTTTTTTATTTAAAGTCTGGCTGGCTTAAAATGCGGTATAACCAAGTATGACCTTGAATTTCTGATCCTCTTGCTTCCATATTTCATATTCTGAGATTGCAAGCATGTGCTACTATGAACACTTTTGTGGGATGCTGGGTATCAAACTCAAGGTTTTCTGAATGATCAGTAAGTACTTGACCAGCTGAGCTACACCCCTAGCCTTTCCTTGTTCCTTTTTATAACTGCATTGTATTTCCTTGTGTGATTGTGCCATTGTTTGTTCAGTGTTTGGGCTGTTGAGTTATTTGCAGTATTTTGTAATTGCCAATAGTGCTTTAATGATTTTTGTAATTGTTATTTTAGGTATGGGTCTTCAGGGTAAATTTCATAAAATATGACCACTGTGTCAAACATTAAATAGGGGGCAAAGGGTGTACTCAGCAGCAGGGCTTCTCTAGCACACAGTTGGCCTTGATTTGGATCTCAAATACTGCCCTCCCCCAAAAAAGGTAACAAGTAAATCGCTTTTGATTTTGCTAAATATTGTCAAATTCCTGTCTACAGGTGTATTAATTCACATTTCTGTTTACAGTATATTCAAATATTTGTTATTGTACAGTCTTGACCATGGACTGTGTCTTCATGTTTTTCAATCAGGTTAGGGATGGAATGTCAATGTAATTTTCATTTTTATTTTTTAATTAAAAGTGAGATTGAACACTTTTTCATATATTTAGTATAACTTTAAAGTCATTTTGTTAATCATCTTCATAACTTTTGCCCATTTTCCAGATGTATTCTTAATTCTTAAAATTAAAAATACTACTGGGCGGTGGTGGTACACGCCTTTAATCCCAGCACTCAGGAGGCAGAGGCAGGTGGATCTCTGTGAGTTCGAGGCCAGCCTGGGCTCCAGAGTGAGTTCTAGGAAAGGTGCAAAGCTATACAGAGAAATCCTGTCTCGAAAAACCAATATATATGTTTGTTTGCTTTGTGTGTATGTGCATAAACATTGTTCTTGCTATGACACATGTGTGGAGGTCAGAGTACAACTTGCAAGAGTTGGTTCTTCAACATGGAGGACCTGGGGATTGAACTCAGATAGTTGGGATTTGGTCCTGAGCCATGTCATTGATTGGCCCTCAGATAAATTTTTGTTCAGTTTTGTTATTTCAGTGTATGAGTTCTTTATAGATTGGAAACATTACAACTTCAAAATATTGCAAATATCCTTCCCATTTTTCTCTTTTCCTTTATGTAAAAGTTTTTTCTTTTTTGTAATTTTATGGAGTAATTTTTAAAATGGTTTCTATTAAAATATCTGGATTTTGAGCCATCCCACTCCCAGACTGACTGCTAGTAATTGTAAGGCCTCATCTTATACATTTATTTTTTTAAGGTTTATTTATTTTTTATGTACATTGTGGTTTTGCCTGTATGTATGTCTGTATGAGGGTGCCAGATACCCTGGAACTGGAGTTACAGACAGTTATGAGCTGCCATGTGGTCGCTGGGAATTGAACCTGGTTCATTTGGAAGAGCAGCCAGTGCTCTTAACCACTGAGCCATCACTCCAGTCCCATCTTGTATGTTTAGATCCCTGATTGTTATTAAGTTTATTTTCTTTTTATGAAATATGGGTTTAATTTATCTCTCTCCAAATGGCTATCTAGTTCTCCTACACTCAGTTATTTAAAATATTTCTCCCTCAGTGATTGTTTGAGTACTTTTCGTGCTTTAATTGCTCTGTTTCAACAGACTTTGTTCATGTGCATGTATCTCCATCTTGTTAAGCATGGTATGTTTTATCTGGCACTGTTCAGTGTTTCTACATCTACTTTTTGTTCATTTTTCCTTATGTGTATCTATAAATATTTTAGAATCTACTTTCCTAGCATTATCAAAAATGTGGTAATCTTAGTGGGGTTGTCTATATTTTCTGAATTTAGAGAATAATAATATCTTCATGATTTTGAGTCATCCTGTCCAAGAAAAGGATGTCTTTCCAATTATTCAAGTTTATTTTTACTTAAAGTACTTGCCAGATTTTTAGGATTTGTTTTCTGTTTTGATCATTTTAATTTTATTGTAGCAAGATGGGAATTGGTGTGGGTGGGTTTTTTCATGTTTTCATGTGAAACCAGGTTATGTTACTTAATAAGAATAAATCAAATATAAGAACTCTAAAATATGACTTGTAGTTTGTTATTTTACTGTAATTTTTCTGTTACTGTAATTGAAATAGACATTGTAGTTACTTATGTAGAATCATGGGGTTTTTTTCTCCTTTGTGCTTTTTGTTTGCTTGCTTGCTTACTACTTTTTTCTTTTTTCTTTTCTTTTTTTTTTCCGGAGCTGAGGACCGTACCCAGGGTCTTGCACTTACTAGGCAAGCGCTCTACCACTGAACTAAATCCCCAACCCCACTTGCTACTTTTTAAAGTACTATTCACTGAATTAGGGCCTTATACAAACACTCTACCACCACATCACTTGCTTCTGTGAGTTTCTTGAAGATAATATTTCTTTATATTATATTGGTTTTAAGTCTGTTGGTTTTATTTGAAAAATAATCTTTAATTCTTGATTCATTTTTGAGACAAGGCCTGTTATTGTATAGCCTTTGCTAACCTGAAACTTGCTATGTACACAGGCTGACTTAGAACTCATTCAGATCTGTCTGCCTTTGCCTCCCAAGTGCTGGGATTAATAAAGGTGGATGCCACCTTGCCAGGCTTTTTAATCAGGTTTTTGATTTTTGGGTTTTGTTTGTTTGTTTGTTTGTTTTTGTATAAAATAGTTATGTTTACTCAATGTCATGTCTTGGATATTTAGGCCAACAATACATATTATGTATTAGTTTAATTGAATGCAAGGGAAGCTTTCTTCAGTCCAACCTTTGTGATCTGCTTGAGTCGCTCTGTACAACAGACCTCAGGCTTTTCCTAGACTAAAGTGCTTGGGGTGGAAGTGGGGGAGGAACTAAAAACACAAAGAACAAGCAGAAAACAGCTGTGCCTCCAAACACAAGTCATGAAATAACTTTACATCATTTAGGACTGGAAGGTGTGTGACCCAGGCCTTTTGCCAGAGTACGGCCTTCCCTCAGAGTTCTTGGCCCACAGCAACTGTCATTCTCAAAGCTTCCACCAAGTGCTGATAGTCTCATCGATGATCCACATTCCTCACCTCCATCATTGTATTGATTTTTTTATGTGGACAGAAACATACCTTTTCTAAAGGATAGGTTTAGACAAAGTGCTGAATGGTCTTGAATGTTCTAGTCTATGGTTTTCACTCATAGTGTAAAATGGTAGGTGATGAGCAATTCCCATTTAACTATAATGACTTTACCATTGAAGATGAAATTTCAGTTTATATGTCTTGAGACAATTCTTGATTACTACAAGGAATAAAATTTCTTTGTAGGTATTTTTAAAAGTTGCTTTTCAGAAATACTAGATGATAGATTGTTCGTACTTACCATCATTTTCTTTCTTGGTGGGTAATGATGGTACAGCCTCATCTTTTTGTAACTGAAGACCTTTCTCATCAGGAATTATCATAGTTTCCATTGCCTATTGTAAAGTTAGAAGTTTGTTATTAGGTGTAATAAAACAAGAGTCTGACTGTAAACTGGAAGGGTCACAAACATTTCTCATAGTCACAGTTAGAGGTATTTCATCAAGATTTTCTTTGTACGTGCATGTCTGTATATACAAGAATATATATATATATATGTATGTATTTGTATGTGTGTGTGTGTGTGTGTGTGTGTGTGTGTGTGTGTGTGTGTGTGAGTGACATACATATTAGACAAATGACAGCTTGTAGAAGTCAGTTCTCTCCACCATGTGGGCCCAGGGGTTCTATGGCTGTATGAACCTTTATGTGCCAAACTGTCTTAGCACTTTGTTATGAATTTATACATAATTCCATTTCATTATTCATTAAATCACACTGTTAAAACTCTAGGTAGGATATGCATTCCTGAGTGAAAGAATCAGCTTTTTAAAATTTTTTGTTTTCATTGGCTAAACTCAGTATTTGATAAATATTTAATATATTGAATTTCTAAATGTTAGCTAAGAAGATAATTCTCTGGGAATGAAAGTTTTCCTAACGTAGAACTATTCTTTATATAGTTCTTTATATGAACTACTTTCCTCTTGTCAATGTCTATCCTTCTGAGCAACAGTACAACTATAGAATGTAAAGTATGAGTAAATTCTTTCATGACCTGGATTCTTTCCTGCCTTGGCCTTAGGATGGATCCCTTTTATTCTAGTCTCTACATCTGATCAGGCCATTGGTGTAGGCTGTTAACACTATAGAACTGAGCACTGTCATTTTCCCCTTGTCCTCTTTTCAGAGAATGTGTTTTCTGCTGGTAGAGTATACTTACAGTATGAGTACTGTTCACTCTACCTTCCCCTCCTTGCTCCATGTTGTCTCGTGGACTCCTGAACCTTAGCCCTCCTTTTCCCATCTGTGTACTGCCTGAACATCACTCTTCCCTGCTGAGTTCTCCACTTCACACAAATATTGCTCTACACATTTATATTGATGGAAAAATGCTTAAAGCTCCATGTAGTTGAACAGAAAACTTGAAAGTTCAGAGAATTTTGAAAATGTCTTGCAGTTGTTTGATAGACTCAGATCATTCTAGTAAGACAATAGATTATAAGCTTTTTTTGTTTTGTTTTGTTTTTAATTTTAAGCTCTTGCTAGAGATACCTGTCTATTTTGTCTTAACCAAAGGTAGAAATAATACAGCATCTTAACTCATTCCTTTGGAAAAAAAGAAACTGTGGCATTAACATTAGCTCGTTGTGAGTTGAGAGGGAAAAGCATTTGGACTGGTTAATCTTAAAATCTCTACTATTTGATTTGTAGTAAAAATAACTTTTAAAGTAATATATATTATTATGTATCTGACTAATTTTCCAGTGTGTGTGCATCACACACAGTGGGCAGCATATCATTTTATGCTATGTTAACTTTCTCCTCCCCCTAATATTTCTGTATGCCCAGAAAAAAAAAAAACACAAGTAATTAATTACTTCACCCTGAAGGCTGGATGTGAGTGATTGTGGTATAAAACCCATAACTCAGTGACATGTCATTAGAGATCTTTGGTATAAATTGGAAGAGTCTAAACTGCTATATGTGATTAAAAACAAATCCCCATAATAAGTAGTTTTTCATTTGTTGGTACTCTGTCTCTGGCATGCATAACCAGTAAGTATTCTTATATTTATTTCCTTGGACTGTACTTTTCTGAATTCTATAAGCATAAACTGATAATTTATCATCTCCTAATTTATTAGAGACAATATAAAATATAACTATAGGATATTATATAGCATTATTTAACAGATTTCAGCTGTCAAAGATCATCTTGAAGTCTAATGTCTTATATTTTAATTTTTGGTTTCTGTAGCTACATTTTGTTTACCATTTGGTACTATTTATTAGCTAGGAATCATGCATATTTGAAAAATATAATTACTTTAAATCTTAAAATGCCTTTCCCTTCCTTACCTTATCAAATATTGAAATTAAAAGAAAAAACATGCATTTAAATTTGTATCATTTTAGAATATAAATTTAAAATAGAAATAAAATACCTTAGTATTTTTTCCATGCAGGTATTTATCTTCATAGTCCTGGCTAAATTTGGTTTCTTCAAAGTTATCTGTTCCATACTCATGGTTAATGTGTGAGTCCAGCTGAGTTTGTGGTGCTGGCTGTGTCAGAGGCACGACCAGTAGCAGGAGAAGTGTAGGATGCACAGTCTTCATTTCAGCAAACTCAAGGTGACTGGAAGTTAGTAAACTAGTGACCTGATGGCTGTGGAACAAAATCCCTTTTTCCCCTGGAAATAAGAATGCAGACTATCGAAGCAATATTTAAAAGCTTGGAGGATATTTTGGCACAGTGTATGCAGTAGGGACTAGAGAACAACTGTTTAACCCTTAGTGGTCCCTAATTTGATACTACAGTTTTTTATGTAGCAGTAAAGATTCTGAAAGTTTTAGAAAGTAGTTTTATTTCTTACATATCAAAAATTTAAGAACTGTTGCCTAGTTTGGTAACAATCAAATGCCTTGAATTGGGGATACTTGTATGCAGTCAAAGTCATGTTGGGATACCTGCAGTATAAATGGTTAACACAAAGATCCATGATCCTGTGTCATGTGGAGTTAAAAATATCATATTTCAACGTTGCTGCTTTAAAGGAACTCTTGATTCATAATGATGTAAAAGAAACAGTTCTGAGAAAAGGATTAAAACTTAAACCTTAAGTTTAACTTTATAAAAAGTAGACATTAACACTTTTCAGTGGTGTAGAATATAGGAAAAAAACATTTAATTTCTCTAGTTTTATAATCTTGCCTTTTTAAGCTTAAACTGTGAAAAGTGCAACAATACCACTGCAGACTAGGGTAATTTAAAACTTTAAGGGAGGAACTTTGGAAAATGTACTAGAAAGATTCTTTGAGGCTCACCAGTGAATTTTAACTGCTGAGTATATATTTCAGACAGTTTGAACACTGCAAACAGAATCATTTAGAGGTGCTGATGCTACACTAGAGATGCCAATTGTCAAATATCCAGTGGTTGGAATTTCAAAATAACATGGGTTAGTAACTTTTTCTGCTTCCAGTTCTTATCTACATTGATGTTAAAGTTATAAAATGATGTATGAAAGTATAGCTGAAAATTAATTGTTCAAGGAAAATGAAACTTACACTACAAATGACTTTCATTAATTAAGACTTTTAGAATCACACTTTAACACACAATGTTTAAATTAAGATTATGAAAAGCAAGCCTACCGTAGTGGCTGGTTGAAGTCCTGTGTGGTTTTCCTCAGTAGGTGTTCATGCCTGTGCATTCGTCCCAAGTGGGAGGGAGGGTGAAGGAGCAAACTGTGGGATGGCTTCAAACTGCTGAATAAAGCTTCAGGGCCCAACAGCTTAAATTCCATGTGATGGACTCCAACAGCAGATTCCATGTGGTGGATAGCTTTGCCAGCATTCCTTCTCCGGGGTGAAATGCAGGGTATTATATGAGAGAATGTGCTGAAAATGTTTGAAACTGCAGCACCAGGGCTGTTGCAGTGTGCTGGAATCCCTATCTCTCTTTACCTTGTATATTAAGTACTAATCTTTTAGTGACTATTAGTTCATAAAAATGACATATTTTTTAAATCATGCTTTTATTTTTGTGTTTTTCTGGTATATACAACACTTACTTTTGAATGAAATGGAACACCAAACCAAACATAGTCTTTGTTGTTAATTTAATGAGAACTAAGGATTGTGTTCCCATACTATAACTAATACGTTAGAAATTTTTATGTAAAGTAAGTTTTAACCCAAATTATTTTGAAGTTTTGTCCTTTAGTTTTTAAATTCCTTTCTTTTAGTTCATAAGAATGGGAAAATAGCTGGGTGGTGGTGGCGCACGCCTTTAATCACAGCACTCAGGAGGCAGAAGCAGGCAGATCTCTGTGAGTTCAAGGCCAGCCTGGTCTACAAAGCTCCAGGACAGGTACCAAAACTACACAGAGAAACCCTGTCTTGGGAGGGGGAGAGTGGGGAAAATAGCTAGGCATTGTGGTGTGCACTTTTAATACCAGCATTTGTGAGGCAGAGGCAGGCGGGTATCTATGAGTTCGAGGCTGGCCTAGTCTACACAGTGAATAGTACTCTATGTTCTGTCTGAGTTCCACAGTCCAGGACAGCCAGAGTTACAATAGTGAGACCCTTCTTGAAAGAACCAAAAGAAAAAGAGAATGTGAAAATAGGTTTTTTTTAAGTTTGATTTTATAATTTTTATAGCAAAAATTTTTACTGAATGAAACTTTATATTAAATTTGATTTTGAAAAACTAAACTAGGGGCTGAGTGTAGCTATGCACACCTCTAATCCCAGCATTTAGGAGGCAGAGGCAGAAGGATCTCTGTTAGTTTGGTCTATACTGCAAATTCCAGGCTAGCCAGAGCTACATAGTGAGTCTATGTTTTTAAAAAAACAAAACTAAAAAGTAGTAGTGTAGATACCATGCAAGCATCTTTAAAAACTAATTTTAAAAAATACTTACTTTTGCTGGGCACATACCTGTAATACCAGCACTTGAGAATCAAAGACAGAAGGAAGGAGAGTTCAGGGCTAGCTTGGATTACATAGCAAGCCCTTGTCTAAAAAAGTTACTTTAATTTTTGTTATTCTTTGGTGCTTTTAGTAGCCAAAGTCACAATTCTTTTTTCCTAAAGCAAAATGTGGATAAATATTTAAAATAGAGCATGAGAGCTGGAGAGATGGCTCAGTAGTTTAGAGCACTTATTGTTCTTGCAAAAGAGCTTGGTTCAGTTCTCTAAAAGGAATAAGAACTCAATGAAGAAAGTCCAACCAATGGTTGTGGCTTACCCAGGACAGAGTTTCACATAAAAACCAGGCACGAAGATGCTGGAACAGAGTCTAGAGTATGCCTGTGATTGAACTTACTCTTCAGTTGACTAGTTCTGCATAGCCTAAACCATCTATCCTAAGTCATGTGAATGGTTTTTCTGGCCAGGCTAACCTACCCCTAAAACTATTGTATCTCGACAGTCCCATCCAAAACAAAGACAGAACTTTCAAGAACAACATAATCACTCCTGGGAAGGTAAAGCTAAGTTCAGCCTCCCTTTAGGGAAAGCCAAAGTCCTTATACACAGTTCCCTATAGAACTGTTTGAAACTGAGGTTGTTTTCCATTTCGGAAAGAAATGTTACATTCTGTTAGAAATTTCCTTAGCTTTAAAGCACTGTTAAAAATGAAAGCTGCCAAATGCATTAGATTAGACAATCTGTCCACTAAGAATTTACTCTAGAACATTTGTTTAGGTAACTCTGCTGTATTACCCTTGGTGCCTTATAGGGACTTTATTTCTTCAAATGGGCCTCATCAGCCAGATGCTTATTCCTCCTAATTGTTTCTCAGCAGTAAGCAATTAAAAATGTGTTGAGTGGAGCTGAATTTTCAGGTTAGCATGCAGCTCAGTTTATATAGTGTCTGCCGAATAGTGAAGAAGCACTGAGTTCCATTGCCAGCCATACGTAAAGGTATTGTGGTGCGTGTCTGAAACCCCAGCACTTGTGAGATAGAGACAAAAGGATCAGGAGTTCTAAGCCAGCTGAACTATTTATTTGAGACCCTGCTTTTAAAAACATACCAGGCACACTTTGTGCACTCACACAGCCCGTGTGTGTGTGTGTGTGTGTGTGTGTGTGTGTGTGTGTGTGTGTGTGTGTTGTTTTGGCCAAGGCAGTGAGTTTCTGGCCAGCCTGGTCTACATAGTGAGTTCTAGGCCAACAACCAGGACTACATAGTGAGACCTTGTCTCAAAAAAAGGAAAAAAACAAGACAAGAAGCAAGGGTTTTCTGGGGAGCTAGAAGGGGAAGAGAGATGGGAGGGGGTGGAGAGAAGAGAGAATGTACTAACTGAAACCAACTATCCAGTGGGTTGGTATTTTCTCTATCTTAAACATCATCATCTGACTTCATCAGAAACTGTAGTTTAGAGTCAGAATACTTTTATGAGTTCTAAGCTTTGATTCCCTCAATTTGGCCTCACTTGATCTTGGGGAAGTTCTTTAGTTTCTTTGGGGCTCAGTTTTCTTAGTTCCTTCCTTTCTTTCAAGTTCATGTGATGGGTATTTTACCTGCATGAATATCTGTGTACTGCGTGCATGCTTGATACCCAAGGAGGCCAGAAGAGAGGGTCAGATCCCCTGGAACTGGAGTTAAGGTCATGAGCCTCCATATGGATGCTGGGAATTGAACATGGATCATCTTGATTAGTAGCAGGTGCTTTTAACCACCTACCCACCTCTCCAGCCCCAAGGAGTCTCAGTCCCTTGGCCAGTCATGGTAGAGCCTGTTTTTAATCCCAGCACTTGGGAGGCAAAGCCAGGCAGATTGTTTGTTTGTTTGTTTGTTTTTAATTCTAGGCTAGCCAAGGCTACACAATAAGAGACTATCTCTAGAATAAAAACAAAACAAATAAAAGCCTTAAGAAAACTAAAGGCTGACCGTCACCTAGCTATGCACTATAGCTATTAGATGGGTTAGCAAACCTTTTTAGCAGCTGGAAAGATGGCTTAGCAGTCAAGAGCACTTGCTGCTCTTCCAGAGGACCTAAATTGGGATACTAACACCTTACTTAGGCAGATCACAACCACTTGTAACTCCAGCTCTGGGGTTCCAGTTCCCTCTTCCGAGTACCTTGGGCACCTACACATATGTGGTGGGCACTCCAATGTTTTCTCATAAATATAAACAAAAATAAATTATACTTTTAAAGCTGTGCCTGTGAGAAATATTGAGTTACTAGGTACTAAAAACTTTTTAAAATCCAACATTCTGAAACCTTATAGCAAGCATGTTATCTTAAATTTCATGTGTTTACTTGAACCTAGATCTTTTGTTTACATGAAAGCAATGAGGGTGTAAGTAACTTAGAGACCAAAGGGGGAGGAGGTTATGATGCAATGTGAGGACAAGTTAATGTTTTTTTTTGTTTTTGTTTTTGTTTTTTGTTTGTTTTGTTTTGGAGCTGAGGACTAAACCCAGGGCCTTGTGCTTGCCAGGCAAGCACTCTACCACTGAGCTAAATCCCCAACCCCAAGTTAATGCTTTTTAAGGTACTTTATCTTTGAATTTAATTTTTGTCTTTTATGTGTCTAAACCTCTGTATAATGTACTCACAGCCTGAATACTTTATAAGTGATGAAAGGTGTGCATGACATTCTGCTGCTTGCACCAGTGCTTGGTGTGTAAATACAGTTACTTAAACTAGGCATGAGATTCTTTATAAGAAATTGGAACATCTGAGAAACTTGAGATTTTAGATGTTATAATCTAGTTTTATTTCCAGCTGTTCTTTTACTTTATTTCCAAGATTTAGAGGGGGGAAATTCATTTTGAATCAGGAAACGAGGATTTTAGTTCCAGCCATCCTTGGTGATAGAGGAATTCTTAGTCTATAGAAGAGACTAAGTTTTGGTTTTTTGGTGTTTTGTTGTTGTTGTTGTTGTTGTTGTTTTATATATTTTCTGCTTTCTTCCTTCATGGAGATGGTTAAATGTGTTAGTGATATGTGTACATTTGTGTTAGCTTAGTAGTCTCTAAGTTGAGGAATAAGTTAAAACATCTGTGCTTCCTGAAGGATCCTTTATTCTTATTTCCTTTCTAAAAGCCAATGTATTTATTTTTGTTGACTAATCTTGGATTTTGGGTATAATATGCATGTTTTGTTGGCCCTTACAAGCAGTTTAGCCCTTTTCCTACTATATGCAAACACTATCCAGTGGGGCAAGTAGATACTTATCTTTCCTGTTGTAACTGACCCTCTGACTGTGGTATAGGAAACTGCCATGCTGTAGAGGGTGAAGGCTTCATTCTCCAGTCTCTCTGAGGAAAAACGTTGAACTCTTTAATTTGCTTTATGTTTACTGAGAAATCCTTGGGTTGGTTTAAGTTCACTGTGGCTTTCTTTTTCTTTTCCTTTTTTTTTTTAGTTTTGTTTTTAGTTTTTTCAAGACAGGGTTTCACTGTGTATGTAGTCCTGGCTGTCCTCGAACTCACAGCAATCCGCTTGGCTCTGCCTCCCGAGTACTGGGATTAAAGGCATGCGCCACCACCTCCCAGCTCTCACTGTGGCAGTTCTAAGTAGTGCTAAAAAGATTGTAATCCTATATCCTCTAGGTTTTGATCAGGAGGGATTTTGTGACCATTTACTTACATATCTTTGGAATGATTTTTAAAATTAAGTGTATTTGGTTAAGTTACAAAGACATAAAATCATCTCTAGACTTAACAAAATTGAGAATTACTTTTTAACTCTGCAGGAGTTGAAGTAATTACTACTTTTTTACATTAACCTATGATAGTCTCTGCTTCTGCTGGTCAGTTCCTGCCCATCACACTGTCACTTCTTCCCGATTTTTCAGCTGCTGAAGGTCCAGGCCAGAAATTAGTTATGGTGTCCATGGTTACCTGGTTTATTATTTCTGCTTCTTACCATTTTGTTTGCTTATACCTTGTGTTAGAGTAAGCTGAATGATTTAAAAAAACAAACAAAACAAAAACAAAAACCACTTCTTTGTTGCACTAATTCCCATACAATGCAATTTACTCTAAGCATACAAATTCAATCATTTTTGTATTTTCAGGTTTTTTTAAGATTTTTTTATTTATTATGTATACAGAAGAGTGTGCCAGATTTCATTACAGATGGTTGTGAGCCACCATGTGGTTGCTGGGAATTGAACTCAGGACCTCTGGCAGAGTATTCAGTGCTCTTAACCTCTGAGCCATCTCTCCAGCCCCCTGTTTTCAGGTTTTTATATAATCACAATAATTTTAGAAAATTTTTTTACTTATAAAGGAAACCCTGTCATCAGTTCTTTTTTTAAGACAGGGTCTAGCCCATGCAAGTCTCAAAATTGCTGTATGTGGAAGGCTTGAACTCCCGAACTTCCTGATCAACCCTCCACGCCCAAGTGCTGGGGTTACACAGCTTTGTGCCACCATACCAGCTATTGGTTTCCTCTTTTAGACTCATGAATAATTCTGCTATGGATGGTCTTGGGCAAAGTTTGATGTGAACCTGTGTTCAGTTCTCTTGGGCATATACCTAAAAGTAGAAAGGTTGACTCATACCTAACTGGAGCTTTCCAAAGAGCTGAAATAGTTTCTATCCTATCAGCTATGTGTGAGGGTAACAATCTTTCTGTCTTCTCACCAAGATATGTTATTTGCCTGTCTTTTGGTTGCTGCCATTGTAATGAGAAAAAGGTAATGTTTTATTTTGGTTTTGATTTGCATTTCCTTAGCTCTTTTTAATTTTTAAAATGATGGAAGTTAGAAAAATTGTTTGAACTTGCATATCTCTTAAAACTCACAGTATCATATTTTCATTCATAATAAGTAATTGCGTTTATAATCCCATGTGGAACCTTTCAGGAGAATCAGCTGTGCCTTAAGGCCTGTGTCTCAGGGATGCCTAGCACATACTACTCGTATTTGATTCTTGGGCTTCACTTTTTTGTGTGACTTTTGCTTCTTGTGCTCACTTTCCTGATCTCTCACTGTGATGCCTTCTACACTGACTGACTCGGGTGGATGGCTAAATAAACGGCTGGAGTTTGGTTTCTGTTCATTATGTATTGTCACTCCCACACCTGTGGGCAGCCCTGCTCTGCTGTTAATGCTAACAACCTACTCAAAGGCAGAAAAACAATAGAGGTTTCTCGGCACTCAGAATACTTCCAAATTACAGTGTGCCCATCTGTTCATTGCGCATTGACTGAATTTTTATCACGTGTTTTTGCATTTTTTGTGTTGGCATGCATTTGTTCCTTTTTATCAGGAGTTCTATGAATTATAAATGCCTGGCAAATAAGACAGTTCATAACAATGGTTAGAATATTCATCATAAAGCATATTTAAAATACTTCAAAATGGACTAGAAAATGCAAGTGACTTTTAAGGGTTTACAGGTGATATCAAAGCCTATGTGTCCATCAAATTTCAAAGGAACTATAGTCAACTTTAGCGCATGTAAATAAATACTACCTAATAGAGATGTGTGCTTGTAGTTATTTAGTGCCAGGAAAACAGAAAGGTTTAATAATATGGAAAAAACTCTATTTTATCAATATTAATATAACTTGTGAATAAAGCAGTTATTAGCAAGTCTTTACATAACTACCTGAGACCTTTCTCCAGTTTACTATAAAAACATTAATCTAGTTGGAAGTAGAACATCATATAGAGTATTTTGAATAGTTGCTGAAATCTCCTAAAATATAGATTGCACTGAGGGAATTTGATTTTGTTTATTAATTATCTAGATACAGCAGATACATAATTGATAATTTGGTTGCTCTGGTGCTCTGAGAAAAGAACACTTAATTTTCTGAATTGTATGCCTTAGATCTTAGAATGGTGACTTTGAAAGTCAAAAATGTCATTCTGGGACACCTATCTTAACAGGATTAGAAATACAAGTATGAAAAAAAAAAAGAAAGAAAGAAAAGAAAAAAAGAATAAGCCAGGTAGTGGGGGCACCCACCTTTAATCCCAGCACTGAGGAGGTAGAGACAGGCAGATCTCTGTGAGTTCTAAGCCATCCTGGTCTACAGAGTGAGATCCAGGACACCCAGGGCTACATAGAGAAACCCTGTCTCAAAAAAACCAAAGAGTGGGGTGCCGGGGGGTGGGGAGGGGGGGGAATACAAATGTGAAAGCAACTCTGTAGACAAAAGTCAATAATAAGTTTCATTCTTGAATGAAACACTACTGTTAGGCTAATATCATCCCTCTTACTCAGATAGCCTCTTATAGTCTAGAGGGCAGCTTTTAGCTTCAGTGTTAATGTTACTTACTTTATCATGTCTAGAAAAAAAATCCCATCAATGGAAGTGGCTACTCAAAAGGTTTTATGTAAATTATTATTATTATCATTATTATTATTATCATTATTATTATTATTATTATTATTATTATTGGCATGCCCACGTGGTTAGAGGAAAACTTGACAACTTACAGTAGTTGGGTCTCTCCTACTCAAGTCATCGGGCTTGGTGGCAAATGCTTTATCTGCTGAGCCATTTTGCTTGTCCTTGCTTGTTTTTTACATGGTAATATTTCTAAGTTTAAAGAATACGTTTAAAGAACAAAGCCATTTAAGCTTAATTTTTATTCCCACTTGCCATTCTATCTTATATTTCTTAAGACTTGTAACATTTTTAGTAAGCTCTAAGTCTATGAGATGAAGCCATTGTCACCAACGTCTTAAATGCAATTCTGATCTTATACTAACATATATTTCTAGATACATTATTTTGAGCAGTATATGTTTAGATTTGTAATTAGTATGGCTTTATGAAGTCATAAATATATACCTATATAGTTTCTTGCCAATCTTGCATTTCATAATAATGAGAGTTAAAGTGCTCTTCTGTTACTTCTTGACCCTCAAGAGTGTTGTCCTGACCATCATGGTTTTCCTCCTCTTCATCGTCCTCCTCCTCATCTTGATATCTCCTGAAAACTTGAGTCTTCAGTAGTATTGTTTCACCATTAGTGCTCCTTTGTTCACCATAATAAATACTGTGTATATGAGGGAAGCAGAAGAAGATGTACGAGCTTATTGGTTCTTTCAGCTTATTTTGGTCCACACGAAGGTATGTTAGATGGTGATGGTGTAGTAGGTCAGTAGAAGGACACATCATTGTCACATTGATGTCTGAAAAATACAAATTAAAAATTCATCCTGCATATGATAGTCATATTCCATGTTGAGTTTTGTTATATGAGATATAATTTTATTATAATACTTACAAATGGAGTTAGGTTTAATTATTTTTATATTAATTAAAATAAAATGGAGTGAAACTCGAGTCTCATATCACCAAAATAAATATTAATTCATTGCCTTTACTTTTTATAGAAGCAATATATAATTGCTTTTTAGTAGAAGCAATCTTATAAAGAAAGAAGCAAAGGCAAAAAAAAAAAAAAATACACAGCTCTGCTACCCAGAGTCATATGTCTTTGGATGCGCTCTAATACTACTTGCTAATATTCAAGGTGGTAAAGTTGAATAGAAAAGACTATAAAATTAACGGCATTCCCTTTCCCCAGGGTACTATCTGCCATCTCCTTAGCTGACTTTAAAGCAACCTTTTCAGTACTAGGTAAAGCAAACATTATTAATAACTCATTCTTTATAAAGAGTCAAGATATGATTCATCAGTCATTTTGGTGCATGTGCCTTAATCTCAGCATGAGGGAGGTAGAGCAGGCAAATATATCTGAGTCTGAGGACGAGCCTGATCTACATAGGAAGTTGCAGGGCAACCAGAGCTACATAGAGAAACCTTGTCTCAACACTACAACTCCCCTCAAAAAAACCAGTCAAAACACCAGTCAAAAAAGAATCTTTTGTTCTTTAAAAAGTGCAAAATTTTGCATACTTTCTATTTCATTATTTTGTAGATACAGATGTTCCAAATTCCTTGGAATGTAGAATGCTTGCTTCAATTTATTGTGTCCAACGTTGAGTTCTATAAGGTTGGAAAGATTAAATATATCATATGGAATGTCTTTCAGTTTGTTGTGTGATATTCTTAGAGCATGAAGTTTTGGAAGTTTGTCAAAATAATTGTCTGGTATAGATGAAATTGAATTATTTTCTAGAGATAGATACATAAGTGAAGAAGGCAATCCAGGAGGCATTGATTCTAGTCTATTATTACATAGGTTGAGCTGCATTAGTTTTTCCAGTTTGGAAAGGTTCTTTCCTTTTAACATTGAATCAGAAAGATGATTATAGCAGAGATCAAGCATAGTCAAGTTTACCAGCCCATTCATGGCATTTGTTTGAATTATGGAGATTTCATTATAACCAAGAAGTAGTCTTTCCAGAGATGTAGGAAGAGGAAATGGAAATTCTTCTAAGTTGTTGTGCTCTAGATGAAGTTGTTGTAGATTTGAAAGTTTAGCAAACACACCATAGTCAATCTTTTGAGATTTAATTTTGTTGTGGCTGAGGTTAATTTCTTTAAGATGAGTTGCATTGATGAATGAATTTGCAGTCACAGCCTCAATGTCATTGAACTGAAGGTTGAGTTGCTGAATGTGCATTGGAATATTTGGGATAGTCTTGAGTTTACGATTGTCACAGTACATTGATGATGGAAAGTTAGTTGGACAGAAGCATTCCTTAGCACAGCCTAAAGTATTCTGATAAAAAGGCACTCCATATTCAACATTTTGATGAAATTGAAATTCTGGCTCATAATCCTCACTTGGCTCTTGGTCATACTCCTCATCCCATTCGTACTGGCAATATACTCTAACTCCAAAACAGAAGAAAAGAACATATATTGGACTTAAGAAGCCCATGTTCTTATTCTGTCCTATTGCAAAGAGAAAAGTGATTAATACTTAGAATAATTCTCATATAAATTCATATATATATAATTTATTATACTTGTGCCTATATATGACAGAATATTCAGGAAGCATAAGCAAAGCTCAAATCAAAATTTAATGTTTAAGTACCTGTGAAATAAAATTTAGAATCACATGTTGTATTGAACAAAGTCAGAAGTGTGCTGTTCTGGACTTTTTACTAAGTAGTCACTATCTTGTACCTTTGTATCCCTTATTGGCTAGAACTTACTATGAAAACCAATCCTTCTGCCTCTGCCTTACATGTGCTGAGATTACATGTGTTAAGCATAACACTCTCCTACAGTCAGTATCTTCTAAAAGAATCTTAGTTGTCTTGATTTTTAGACTGTAGATTTGTAATGATAGTATGACATCACCCAACCACACTCTTGTATTCCCTCCACTGTAAATGCTGGGCATCCTTGCCAACTGTCCTGTTAGTGATGATTGCTACCTCTGTGAACAGTTAAAGAGCTTTGCCTATTAAAAATTTTTATTAAACCAAAATCTTGCTCCCTACTACTTCTGTTACTGAAATCTTTCCTTGTCCTTTAAAAGAACATTCTTATTTCTTATTACAAAATTTGGCAACTTATTTAGAAAACACTATCATGTTTTTTCTTGGAATTTTCTGTCTAAGTCTATATACACCTTCAAATTTTCTTCTTGGACCAGCTTCTCAAATCTTAATTATTTTGTCTCCAATTTGTCCAGTAAATCTAAAAAAGCTCAAGTGTACATGATATTTATATCCTGCAAAGTTTCAATTTCCATTATATTAATATTTTCATGTTTTCTTCTTGGCTTCCTTTTTTCACTGTTTTCTTCTTCTCTCCCTGTCTACCTCCCTCCCTCCCTCCCTTCTTCCTGAGACAAGATCGGCCTCAAGCTTGCTATTTAAGTGAGACCGGCCTTAAACTCACGACCCTCTTGCCTCTCCTTCCCAGGTCCTAAGACTACAGGAAGCATTACCATATCTGGTTTTGAATAATATTTTTGAGTTAAGGCCTGGATGTACAGATACTAAAATGACTATAGTGCATTTTAAGGATGTTGTATTGAGTTGGTTTATGGCTTCACAGATAACTGTTATTTCTGTTGAAACTTGAAGAAGGATAGAGTATGTTTTAAACAAGGAGCCTGAAAACTTGAATTTCATTTCTGTCATTTAACAATTCTGCCTCTTGCTTTATTAATAAAGTAAGAATTACAGTTGCTGGGCATGTGCACGTGCCTATAATCCCACCTGCTCAGGGGCAGATCATTTGAGCTTGGGAATTGGAGACCAATCTAGTAATACAGTAAAACACTCTCTCAAAAGAATAAAGTGAAATTTATAATTATACTTAAATTATCCATTGCTCTGTGTGTGTGTGTGTGTGTGTGTGTGTGTGTGTACATGTGAAGAAGACAACTTCAGGTGTCATTTATCCGGCATCATCTACCTTTTAATTTTTTAAGACAAGAGTCTCTTTCTATGTAGGCTAGCTGGCTGGCCAGTGAGTCACAGGAGCTGCCCATCTCTGCCTCTCAGGTGCTAGGATTACAAGTGTGGTTACCACACCTGGTTTTATTTATTTATTTATTTATTTATTTATTTATTTATTTATTTATTTTAGCATGGGTTCTATGGAACCAACTCAGAACTCACCTCCTCCTGTTTGCAAGGTAAGGAAGGATGTGCTGGCAGGGCTCTCTCCCTAGCCCTGTGTCTTGCCTGCTTATCTTGTGTCTTGTCTTAGTCTTGCTGCTTATGTCACCTAAAAGATAAACTCTCACTTCTTTTTTTGAGACAAGGTCTCACTGTGTTACTAGGATGGTCTCCAATTCCTAAGTTTAAATAGTCTTTACTACCTCAGTCTCCCAAGTCAGGATCACATGACATATTCATGTAAAGGATCTTGGCAAATTGAAAACTGCTGTCCAGTTGAAATGAGTATTATTTAGGAAAATGTTAAAGGAGAAAAAATGTATCCTTTTTTCTGAGACCTTTGTTCTTCACCCTTCTTTCTCATCAGGGGTTTTATGAATGAATGAACAACCGAATGCCCCAACATCACTGTGTTAATGAAATCATTTACAGTTATTCTTCCAGAATGATACTTCTGTTTTTCAGCATTGGTGTAACTGAGAAAATAGTTACATCAATCATTTCTCTGACAGAGCTCCATTTGTTCCTTTTTCTACCATGATTTTTGACTCAGTTCTTCCTGTGAACTTACATCCTGAGCCTACAAAATTACCAGTGTCATATTCTGAATTTTGAACATCCTATACTCTGACCATATCTTCAGGTAGTACTTCCAACTACAAATAGTTCCTGAGTTTCAGAGGAGTCTATTGTGTGTTGATGATACTGATTTTTACCTCCTCCACCCATACTTCCTTACAGTCTGAGTCCCCTCTACTGTTCTCACTACTCCTTTGCACAGTCCCTGAATTTTCTGAGTTCTTTACATCTGGCAAATGGCAATTTCCTCCCTACGCTCATTCTGACTCACATAGCTGAATATGAAGGAGGAAAAAGAAAACCAGGCTGACTGGGCTCATTCCCAGTTCTTGGCTACAACTTGAAGTACATGTAGCTGCATTTCCTTAGTCCACCCACTTTCCCTCTTGCCAAGACTACTGTTTTGTTTTGTTTATTTTGTTTCCTTATTTTCTCAAGGCTGTAAAACATTTCCCATCATTCTTTTTGGATGATGACCTTACTTTTTTAAAAAGGGGGGGGGGGTCAATAATTATTTGTACTTGCGCCTTATATTTATCCTTATCTATAAGAAAGTGCCGTCTACAGCCATACCACCCTGAATGCACCCTGATCTCGTAAGCTAAGCAGGGTCGGGCCTGGTTAGTATACTTGGATGGGAAACTGTCTGGGAATTCCGGGTGCTATAGGCTTTAAAAAAAAAAAAAAAAGAAGAAGAAGAAGAAGAAGAAGAAGAAGAAGAAGAAGAAGAAGAAGAAGAAGAAGAAGAAGAAGAAGAAGAAGAAGAAGAAGGGAGAGAGAGAAAGAGAGAGAGAGAGAGAAAATTGAAATGCTTTCATCTCTTTAGTAATATGTGATTTAGCAACATTTTAGAATTAGAATCTGTTGCTCAGCAGGTGTGAGAAATTGGAAGAAAAGGATACCCTGATAATGTTCTTATCAGATACTTCATGGCAGCCAGTCTTAGGATCAAAACCTCCTAACAAACAAGGGCCTCTGAAGATAAGAGGATTCCTCGTGTTGTTACCTGGTCTTTGCGAACACTTCAGAAGGTTTCCCTGTACAGCAACTCTTAGTCTGAACTCCTGTCATTTACTAGTCTTCCTCCTGTCCCCGGTGATACTTTTCCCTGTGAGTGATTTCACCTCATTTTACCCAATGAGTCTCTTCATAGCCATTTGCTAAGCATATTTTGTTACTTTTGTTTGCATATTCTACAATTGATGCCTTATTCCCTATAGTAGAACTCAGAACATCACAGTAACCCACTGTCAACCATCTCATGTCCCAATCTATAATTTTTAACAAGCCTAAGTGCAGTGCATTGGTTCTAAGTCGTCAGAGATCTGTGGAATGATGATGTACTTAATAGATTTTATTAAGATTGTATCTTGTTAATAATGCTTCTCTTTGTTAATGTTGATTTCTGTAGGCATTTCACCTTGGTGGTTTCTTTAGATGAAAAAAAAAGTTAGAGAACTTGGCTATTATCTTTTGTATTTATTTCTCTATAACAATATGTGATATTTGTTACTTATAATATATTATCTATTAGAAAATGGCAGGTGAAGAGGAAAATTTAAAGCAGAGCAGCAATGTAAATTTTAAGAAATTATCTATTAATATGAATTTTGCATATAAGACAATAAGAGTGTCTTTATCATAACATTTCTCTTACTTAAAGAAAAGCATTCATTTTTTAACCAATGCAGGCCCTAATCTAAATTAATAAAATCGAAGTATAATTTACTTAGTTCTGGAAACTTAAAGCATCATAGCATTTTACTGTTTTAAAGATGTAATTGTTTTATTGGTATGCCATAGAAACCAGTAAATAGTAGTTTTTCTAAGACAGCTTTAAATTTAATTCTGTAAAATCTTTTGCTATTAAAAAAGCATATCTCAGTTACTTTTAGCCATAATACACTTAAATCTTTGAGAATGATACAAATTTAAACAAAAATAGTCTAGATCAGTATTTGTCCCATAGAGAAATTTTGAACAAATACACTCCTTCCCTACAACTGTATTCACCATCACTACTTGGATTTATGGCTCAAAAGCATTAACTTTTTTTTTTTTTTGTCATTTAAAATTAAGATTAGAAAACCAGATCCAAGAAACTAAAGAGAGATTGATTCCTTTAACCCAATAATCTTTCCCTTTGGCCAAGGGAAAAGAAAGAATCTACACAAATATTGTTTGTTGAGTAATTTTAAATGAGAAATTTAAACTCACCTTACTGATCTTTTTGCCTGAATATTTTACCTAATCAAAATTTTAATATAAGTTTTTACTAGATTTTGCTTCCCCAGATTGTGCCTTTATGATAGCTGCAGTCTATTTTACTATTAAACAAATACAATTTACTTTTATAACAGTAGGCATACATTTCTTAAGAGTTCAGAATTATTTTATCATCATACCTGTTAAAATTGCTTTAGTTTCAGGGATAGATGAATTGGCAAATCCTTTAACTCAATCAGAAATGCCTAAATTCTCTAACGGAGTTTCTTAAAAACTCCACAGTAACTCTGAGTCCAGACAGGGCTGTCCATTGAATTACTGTAGCAATTTAAGCAAATACGATCTGCTTGGAAAACAGTTGGGTTGAATTAAAATTTTGTACTTCTTTTCATTATACAAAACTTTGTGGATTCAAATCAAGATATTTGTGCTCTTGGTGATATTTATGTGGCTAGCTTCTTTCTTTACTCCTTAATTTTGGTTTAAGGTGTGGCAAGAATTTCCTCTAATATGAAAGGCAAACAAGACTAAATGAAACAGCATGTACTGATTACTGTTTTTATTTTCATTTTTATGCCAAAGAATTCTTCAGATTAAAGTCCACTCTGACCTGGAGCCCAGTGTCTCAGCAATTTAAGGTGGAATTCAGAATTGTATCCGGTCCCTGGGTTGACAGAGGCTTGTATTCACTTCAGTGCTTCCCTTATTGAAGCTAGGAATCAGAATTGGAAACATGCAGTACTTCACATTGAGTTTTCTTTGAAAATGCAGTAGATTACATTGGCTTCACAGTTAAAGACATGACTTTTTCATTTAAATAAGCAACCAAAAACTTTTAAAAGAGAAATGAATTGGCTATAGAATTTCAAGTGTTGCATTATGCAGCTATATCTCTAATTTGCTTTTTTCCTCCGTACACAAAGTAATTTTATAGTGCATTTGTCTTTCAGTGGGATAGAATGAAAAGGCTCTATTGCCCAATAACTTCTACTTCATTTTGGGATTTAGAAACTTTCCCGTTGCTGAGGGACCCTCCTTAAGAGTTCCAGCCAGCAAGCTTGCTTGCTGCAGGAGAAAATTTTGTGCTAATGTTTTCATAGTTAAACATTGAGTTAGCTGTTTCTCCTGGAGTTAGATGTTGAGTTTTTTGGAAGGAGATTCTTTCAAGCTTGAGAAGTTCTTGTTTTGGCTCTTCAAAATAGTGTTTTCTATTAGACTTTATAAGGAACTTACAGAATTTATTTTTGTATTTCAGATTTGAGAAATGTATACAGTGTTTCAAGGATGCTTTGGCAGTATTGTAAACATCTAGTCTATTATTTGAGACATTGGTATGTGAAATGTGGCAGACCACACTTGAGCCAAGATTCCGTCTCATTACCAATCTTTTCCATATGTTTCCCATTACTGTCTTTTTTTCTTAAACCTCGGGCTTTTATCCTCAGGAAAAGAGCAAATTGGAATGTTTTTTCTCAAACTTCATAGTTCTTTTAACTGATCGATTTAAAACCAACCATTTAATTTTTAAATGTAACTCTTTATTAACTGTGTGATTTGGTCTTAAAATAGTGATTATATTGTTCCTGTTTCCAGATTAGGTGGAAGAATATTTGTCACTAGATAGCTAGAGCACATTAAAACAAAACAAAGAAGTCTAGAAGCTGGGCGTGGTGACATGCACCTTTAATCCCAGCACTTGGGAGGCAGATCTCTGAGTTTGAGGCCAGCCTGGTCTATAGGACAGCCAAGACTACACAGAAACAAAAGTATTTCTAGAACATTTAAACTAGCTTAGCAGTATATAAGAAGTTTCAGTTGGCAGTGGTTGAAAATTAAGGAGATGCTGGACAGTGGTGGCATATGCTTTTAATCCCAGCACTCAGGAGGCAGAGGCAGGCAGATTTCTGTGAGTTCGAGGCCAACCGGGTCTACAAAGCAAGTTCCAGGACAGCCAGGACTGTTACATGGAGAAACCCTGCTCAGAAAAAAAAAAAATTTTTTTTAAAGAGGTAATGGTTAGGGTAGGTGATAGTTTATTATCACTGATTTGGTTAAGTGGCTTAATTGTATCGATTGTGGAGAGAAGTCAGATGAATCGTTAAAATAATCTAACTTACATGCTAGGCTTACGAGTTTGTTGAAGCAGACACAGCATCTCCAAGCTTAACAACACACTAGTGCTGGCTAGAAAAAGCCCTCCTGACTCAGCCCAATTAATATAACAGGCAAAAGAAGTTTCCATTTATTTGTTCATTGTTCAGCTCTTTAAAAAAATTAAACACCTACTTTGTGTAAAGTGATTTAAAGCTGAGGACTCAATAGTGAAAATCTTACTGTCATAAAAGAGGAAAATAGAATATAAAAGTCTATTTAGTGATACAGAGTATAGCAGAGAATAAACCAAGGTGAAGAATAAAAATTAGTAAGGCAAACTGGCAGTTCTGTTACTGCTATATGTGAGCTGGACAGAACCAAGTACTGCATGCACTGTTGAAATGAGACATTAAAGGTAAGCAAGGGCATCTGGTAAGAGTGATTGATGTGCTGATGGGTTAGAGTATGACACAACAGTAAAAACTCATATATTTAGGTAAATGTGAATGCAGATGACTATATACAGTGATTTTTTTTATAGATATGTGTATATACATAGGTTAAAATACGTGTATACATGGCCTTGCTTTGATGCTGCCAGGACATACTATCAAAGATATCCTTGTAGCAATGAGCTGGTAACCAGATCTTAGTTTCTGACACCATTAATCTAGAAGAATTGAGGCAGGGAAAGTAGAAGATGGACCTGGAACACTGAGAAGTACCAGAAAGAAAAGCTCTTTACAAGGAGAGGGATCTGGGAAGATCTGTGCCTGCATCTCAGTTTTGCTATGAACCTAAAGCTGCTCTTTAAAAAAAAAAAAGAAAGAAAGAAAGAAAGAAAGAAAGAAAGAAAGAAAGAAAGAAAGAAAGAAAGAAAGAAAAAAGGTAGTAGAAGGATGCACAGACGGTTTTAGATCATGTACATTTAGTTCTTGAATAGTTCTGAATGTTGTAGGGAAGTAAGCCAAGTCAGTATCAGAAAAGAGGACCCAATGTGGTATAAGCTAAGCACACAGGTCAAGAACACAGGAGGTGTCTTCGGAGGGATAGCCAGGACTGGCATCTTAGATGTGTACTTGGAAGGACACCTTCCAATGCTCTAAATAGAATCATACTATTTTGTTTGTTGTAAAAACAAAAATCTTGCCATTTGTCTAGACTAGCTTCAAACCCTAGGGTGCAAGCAGTCCTCCAGCCACAGTTTCTCTAGTAGCTGGAACTACAAATATCACTTCACTGACTTGGAATCACGATTGCAGAGCAAATACAATGCTTGATAAATGAGCTCTTTCATTTGGGTAACCCTGTAGTATTCCACACACTAAGTACCACGTTTTGCTCAGCAGACATGACTCACTACGTACTATATGTATCCACCCCAGCAGGGCTCTGAGGAACAAACGTGTTCATAAGCTTACTTTTCCATCAATATTTACTTTTTCTGTAAGTAGTTCCTCTAGCCTAGCCTCATATTCCCTTATATAAGGCAGAAACTTGGGAATTCTCCAAATTAGGGCCCCCTGAATCATACAGTCTAGCACCATTAGTTAGTAGAGCTGATTGTTAAAATTCTTGGGTCTGAAGATCACTATACCCTAAATCTGGGGAGACAAATTCCCTGAGCATGAATCTGAGAACTTACAACAAGTGCTTCAGTTGTTAGGAAATCCCAGCAACCTCTAACCTAAGTGCTTCTCTTCTTTCACTCCAGATTGGATGTGTAGAGAAGTCCTTTACATTCCACTTCTGAATCTCTTCTGGCCTATCCATGTTTTGATACTATATCCACTTATTCTCAGGAGGGCCTTGACTGGTTTCTATCCACACATTTTCTTCTCCAACATTTTCTCCCTTCTTATTTTATACAAAACCATTTTTTTTTTTGTTCTTTGAGAATTTTATATAATGTATTTTTAATCATATTCATTCCCAACTTTTCGCCCTAATGCCCCCCAAATCCACTTCACCCCCCTAAACCCCTCCCTGCAACTTTATGTCCTCTCTCTTCTCCCTGCCCCCCAATAACCTACCAGCTCCAATTTGTGCTGTCCTTATGCTTTGGGCTGTGAGACCATCTACCAGAGTATGGTTAATATACTGGGCTCCACATCCTTAAAACTGACTCTTTCCCAGAATTTTTCAGGTGTGTATTGGTTCTCATTAACCCCTTCCCATTCAGTACTAGAATTTTGACTGGCAAAATTAGAATAACTATATACAGTTGTCTTTGACCTCCTATAGAAGATGAGAATACTATCTTATTTTCTTCCAAGTAAATTAAGGAGTTATTGCATTTTTCTTTGGTTTATCAGTATTTTAAGTTACTAGCAGAATGTATCATTAATGGGATGGATAGTAGGGAACCTACTCTCAGTAGAACATGGCCGGAACTTCCTGAGCTGGAAAGCTGCCCTCTTGGCAGATAAAGCAGCCTAGACGACAACTTAATCATGTGGCGTTGAAGCAGCTTTTAAATTTTGATTATTTAAGTTTTCTATATAAGAAATTCAATGACATCTTGCCTTGTTTGGAGTCAGGAATTTAGACAGAGGGTGAGTGGAACTCAATGTCTGGACGACAATGTCCTTTGCACAAATCAGAGATTGGAGTCCAGTGTTCATAGTATTAAATGTGAATATGTTTACATAAAAATTCAACACTAAAAATATATCCCATGAAGACAGCCCTTTGAAGTGCTACTCATGAGAAAGGAGCTTCCTGTGCTAGGAGTATTCTCTTCGTACTCTGTGTCAATTATATGGTGGTTTAGGTATTAAACTGTAATTATTTATGAAGGCAGTGTGGAATGATGAAAAAAATAAAAGGAGCCCCCCCCCCCGAATTTTGGCACAACTCACAGAATAAAACTGCTTGCCTTGATAGAGACCCTAATTCCTTTCTGAGAGGTATCTAAGGCAAGATTATTAGAACAGTGGATGAGCCACAGTTAAGCTTCTATGACCTTTGAGTTTGAGCCTATCAGCACTCCTTTCAACACAAACTTAAACAATGTGCAATGCAAAATATATATATATATCAGCCCAGGCTAGCCTCAAACTCCCAATGTAGCCAAGAATGATTTTGAAAACCTGCTCTTGCCTATACCTCTCAAGTGGCCCAGCTGGAGATTCATTAAGATAAGAAAAATAAGTAAACCGGATTGTTGTAGACTATTATTTTAAGGTTTGTTACTTTTGTTTATGTTACATTTATTGAACTCTGTGAAGCTGTGTTACTGTGCCTGTCTAATAAAACACCTGATGGTCTAATAAAGAACTGAACAGCCAATAGCAAGGCAGGAGAAAGGATAGGCAGGGCTGGCAGGCAGAGAGGATAAATAGAAGGAGAAATCTGGGAGGAGAGAAAGAAGTAGCCAGAGAATGAGGAGGATTTCAGGGGCCAGCCACCCCGCTACACAGCAGGCCACAGAGTAAGAGGAAGATTACAGAAGTAAGAGAATGGGAAAAGCCCAGAGGCAGAAGGTGTTAAGGAAAGCTGGCAAGAAACCAAGCTAAGGCTGGACACTTATAATTAAGAATAAACCAACCTCTGTGTGTGATTTATTTGGGAGCTGGGTAGTGGGCCGTCAAAAGAGCCAAAACAACCAACATCAGCTCATGTTTTTTACTTAATTTTTTTAAACTTTGTTTAATCTTTGGATCTTGTTATAAATTATGTCCACTTACACATTTTAACTACAAAGCTATAAAATCAGATATGTAACTATTATGACCTCCGACATTCCATAAACCCCAACTTTGCTTCATCCTAAATCCCTTTTCTGCAGTGTAAATCAAGGTCCTAGCCAAGCTGAGTGGAGGCCCCTAAGCGAGGAGCTTCTTCCTGACACAGCAGTATCTGGCTGCTAGTGACACTCAAAATCATCTTTACACTATTTTCTTTGAATAATAACCTTTATTAAAAGTGTTTTTCAGCCAGGCGGTGGTGGTGCATGCCTTTAATTCCAACACTCGGGAGGCAGAGCCAGGTGGATCTCTGAGTTCGAGGCCAGCCCGGACTACAGAGTGAGCTCCAGGAAAGGCGCAAAGCTACACAGAGAAACCCTGTCTCAAAAAACCTAAATAATAAATAAATGAATGAATGAATGAATAAATAAATAAATAAATAAATAAATAAATAAATCGATAAATAAATGAAAAGAGTGCTGTGTACCTATGGTAGCACATACCTGTAATTTCAGAACTGAGGAGACTATGGTCAATGTAAACAGCATAGCAAGACCCTGTCTAAAAAAATAAAATTAACAAAAACCGGGACTGGGGAGATGTCTCTGTAGGTAAAAGCGCTTGTAGCTCAAACATGAAGATCTGAATCTCTAGCACATACATAAAAAGGTGTAGCTATGTGCTTGCCTGTATCTCTAATGCTTTATGGATGGAGACAGGAAGATGCCTGAGGCTTGCTGACTACTAGGTTCAATGAGAAAATAAAACAGAGTGATAGAGCAAGACATCCAACCTCTCCATGCATGTTTGTGAGGACACACACGCACACAATGCATGCACACACTCACCTAAAAAAAAAAAAAAAAGACAGTTTAAATAATTGTGGCATAGTTGGAAATTTGAACAGTTACTAGATTTGATGATATTAAGGAATTAATTTTTCAATGTGGTAATTGTGTGGTTTTTTAAAATTTTTTAATTTTTAAAGATTTATTATTTATTATGTATACAGAAGAGGGTGCCATATCTCATTATAGATGGTTGTGAGCCACCATGTGGGTGCTGGGAATTGAACTCAGCACCTCTGGAAGAGTGGCACACTTATAGCTTCAAAGGTTCAGTCCATTATCATCATGATGGGGAGCTTGGGAGCATGCAAGCAGATATGGTGCTAGAGCTTAGAGTCCTACAATTTGCATGCAACAGGCAATCTACTGTGATGCTGGGTGGTATTCTGAGCATAAAACCCCCAAAGACTGATCCCACAGTGACATACTTTCTCCAACAAGGCCATACCCATTCCAACAAAACCACACGCTTCCTAAGGATGCCACTCCCTGAGATTGTGGGGGCCAATTATATGCAAACTACCACCACAATGTTCCTTGATATTATCCATCCTATCCAGTTGTCTCTGTGTTAATTCCCATCTATTACAGGAGGAAGCTTCTCTAAGAATGGCTGAGTGAGACACTGATCTATGGGTATAGCAGAATGTCATTGGGAGTCATTTTATTGCCAACATCCTTTAGCAGAACATTAGTATCTGGTTTTCTCCTAGGTTGATGGCCTATCTAATCTTAGATTCTCAGCTACCACAGCAGTGTCAAACATGGGTTCCATTTTTGTGGGAGACTGTGGGAGTCCAGCTCCTACCTTTCCCACCTTTTCTAGGGTTCTTAGGAGGAGGAAGAAAGGGATAATATATTAGATAGAAAGAGAGACCTAGCCATTGAGAATAAAGACAGAAACACAGGATAGTTTTGGGAGAGTCTGGATCAATACCCAACAGACTTTTTATAACATGCCAAGGGGAGAGGCAAAAGACCTCCCCCTTGCAAGATCAAAGCACACCGTACAGCCAAGTGTAGACCCTTCCAAACACCTGGTAACCACACCTGTGGTCAAATCATCCCGTTATGCAGCCCTGCTGGGTAAAGCAAGCTCAGATGCTCTGACTCTGAGTAATTTGGGCCTCCACACCATTTCATAGAATAGGCCTTAAGTCCATACAGATAGTGGTTAGTTACTCCCACAACATTTGTGCTGCTACTGTAGCAGTGTGCAGGCAGGTCACCATTGTATATTGAAGTGTTTGTAGCAGGGTTAGTGTTTACCATTCTCCTCTGGTAGTATGCAGAATACCTTCCAGGACCATTAACACTAGTCAATAGGGATGAAAGCTCTAGTTGGCACCAGTTCAATTTCTCCATGTTTAATGAGACATGTAAGTATTGATTGTTTTCAGCAGTACAGTTTTATTATCAGTTTGTAGAAAGCAACCAATAGCCTTGGCAATAGCCTGGTTTGTTTGAGAGGGTTGTTCCATAAGCCCGTTTGGCCAGCAACTGCATTAAATGCAATCCATTCTTGGCACTGAAAGTTTCATGTGATGTCTAATTGGGGCTTCAGGGTAAGGAGAGCTCATGGAGTGAAAGAAGATATATAGGTTAGAAACATGTTATATTTTGAGATGTAAATAAAAACGTCCTCTTTCCCCTCAGCAGTTTTGTCTAAAAATGTACAGAGCCCCAGCAGTATGCTATCCTTTTGCAGTAGGGGGAGAGATGACCAAAACACAGTCCTTGCAACTAAGATATTTCCTTTGGAAAATAAATAGCTGTGGTACAGGTACAAAAGACAAGTACAGTCAAAATACTGAGAAGTTTTGAGGGTGTGGCAAGTATTCACTTTTGTTTATGAGAGAATTGGGAAGATGAACTGAGAAGGATGTTTCACATAGACATCTGAAGTTGGGCAGAGATTCTGACCAATGAAAGGCACAGTGAAAACAAAAGCAGGAAGCCAGAAAATGCAAAATGTGTTTTAAAAATAGCAAGTAATCTTGATCTGGAACATAAAATTGAAAATTTTTTGCGTGAAGAGATGCCACGACCATAGCAACTCATATAAAAGAAAGTGTTTAATTGGGGCTGGCTTACATTCAAAGGTTTAATCCATTATCATCATGGCAGGAAACATGGCAGCACACAGGCAGACATGGTCCTAGAGAAGTAGCTAAGAGTTCTAGATCTGGATCATCAGGCCTCAGGAAGAGAGAGAGAGAGAGAGAGAGAGAGAGAAACTGGGCCTGGCTTAAGCATTTGAAACCCTAAAGCCCAACCCCAGTGACACACTTCCTCCAACAAGACCACATCTTTTAATCCATATCAAGTAGTGCCACTCCCTAATGACCAAACATTCAGATATATGAGAGCACGGGGGCTATTCCTATTCAAACTTCCACATAGGTGATAGTCTTACATTAGGTAAGAATATATGTAAAATTCAAATATTTAGTGACATTGGGAAAGTGTCATTTTTATAATTCAGTCTTTGATGAAAAAGACTGACATGATCATTCCAGATTGTACACAGATCAATTTGGTTTATTTTGGAGTTGAATAAGCAAGATGAAGTCAGGAGCCTATTTCAGATAGCAGATTATGTAGTATGATTCACATAAAAAAGGAAGGCATAGATGTGAGAAGACAAGGCAGAACTTGTTTCCAGGCCTAGAGCCATGAACACCTGGGAGGAAAGACAAGGATCAAGAGAGACCGTATAAATTTGAAGAAAATGTTTATGATACTAGTTTATATTATGTGGTACATAATATTTTAGTTTTCAAAAGTAGTTATTTGTGAGAAAAGTTAGAATCTGAGGTGTGGATTTGGGTTTTTTCATAATGGCTAAATTAATAGAAACAAAATTGTTATGGGACACAGAAAAGGGGCCAAAAGACGTGTATTGGGAAACAGCCACAAAAAGGCACCAGAAAGACCTGGTTTGTGTTAGTCAAGTATGCAAATAATTTCTAGAACTATAAAAACACCAAGAAAAAATAGTATACTGTCATAGTTAAAGCATAGATTTAGACACTAGATTCAAATCCCATGTGCCCTAAGTTATTTAAATCTTCGTTCCTCAGTTTCCACACCTAATTCATGTAATTATCCTGTAGCTAAGTTAATGAATACAAGTAAAACACTTAGTAGAGTTTGAAATACCAGTCTTCAAATACCAGCTATTGTTTTTTAGTGTTATTGTACAACATGAAAATAGATTCACAAGAATTATTAGGTCAGCTGAAGTAGTTAAAGAGCCCATGGGGATAGGAAGTTAATAGAAGTTAAGGCAGGAATTCTTTCAAAAGGGGTTGGGGACTGGAGAAATGGCTCAGCAAGTCAAGCTCTTGCCATACAAGGGTGAGGATGGCAGGTGCGCTTGGCAACCCTTGTAATTCCAGTGCTCAGAAGGTGAAGATGGTTTCCTAGAACACCTGGGTAGCTGACTTGCAAGACCTGCCCCAGTGAGTAAGGTGGAGAGCCATGTAAGAAGAATACCTCAGCCTCTATCTGCATTCTTACATATTGTTCAACTGCAAGTATGTAAACAAACATTATACACACATTGAAAAAAATGAAGGAATTATGAATAAAAGAAAAATGGTGTGATAGCTCAAGAGTAAACAAATTGAGACTTTCAAATAGTTTTTGTTTTACTTCAGTAGATGATTTTCTTAAATTGTATTTCATGAATTCCAGTGAACTTATTTGTAGTAATTGGCATGAAATATAGCTAGAATATCATTGAAATTTCTTATTTATGTGAATTCCTTTGTATACCGAGTTAGGTGTAGTAACTCATCTGTTTTCAGTCTTTAATCGATTTTAAGCAGGCAAAATTTTGTACTTACCATTAAAATATGTTTATGGCAGGAAATGTTAATGCAGTTCTGGCAGCTTAATAATTTGTTTTAATGAACTTAAACCCAAAGTTTCTAACAGTTGTGAAGTGGAAAACACAAATATTAACTGTACCAAGTTAATTGCAAGAATTCAGGAATCATTTCCACTGTTTAGCTTTTTTTCTTCTGTCTTTTCTTTTTAGAAACATCGTTAACCCTTTAAGCACCACTGCCCCTTATAGACTTACCTGTTGACATGATTCTGATCTTGTTAACCATATTTTAATTACTAACTTGAAGAACTGCCTTTTCCAACATCATTAAATATTTGATCTTTACATATGTTCTTATTAGTGCAGTGATGTCACTATTTATATTATATTGCAGAAAAATATTTCATTGAAACAACTGGAACTTTAAAATGTTTTACACTTTGAAGGACTAGAAAAATAGCTCAGTGGTTAAGGGCACTTGGGGCTCTTCAGAGAACCATAGTTCAATTCCTAGCACCCATTTTGGGCAGATAACAACTGCCTTTAACTCCAGCTCCAGGGGATCTGACATGCTCTTCTGGACTCCACAGGTACCTCCACACACATGGCACCCACACATACATATAAGTAAAAATAAAAACAAAATCTTTAAACTTTTAAATTTAGAATAATTTCCTTCTAATATTTTATTTTTAAGGAATTCATGTGTTTTAGTATTCTCATCAGCCCATAGTTCAGTAATAGATGTTCATGTTTTATGAACATTTGTGGTTTGCAAAGCACTTCACATACACTCTTATTTAGTAATCATAGCAACTTCATTGATCTATGTTGTCACATCTGTATTATTTGCAGATGAGGACACAAACTCTGAGTGGGTGGCCTGCTCCAGACTGTAAATGGGTCTGGATTTCCTACTCAAAGTCCTGCACTCCTCTTTCTGTACACTTATACAAGTGATAAGCCTTTGTTATTTAGATCTCACTATGTTCCTCTACAATTTTTTCAAAGCAGCAGATTTAGTCTAGGTTTCCTAAATGATACCATCTTAGATGTCAGGTATATTTCCTATAAAGTAGCTGCTCTTAGCCAGCTGATATATTGCTGTCATCTATAGCATTTCCACAGTGGTAGTAGGCTGAAAAGGCAGATATTATTACTTGTAGGAGTAGAGACAAGGGAGTTGCTAGCATTCTTCAGTGTGCGTAGCAGTCCCCATCCCCAAGAATGATGACCCAAAATACCAGTGGTGCTGAAGTTGCGTAACCTGCCTTGAAGACTGAAATGTTCTTTACCCATTCTTCACCTTGGTGTTCAACTTCCACCACTTATATATCTATAACATTGTTCTTCTCCCGCCACCACCACCCCCCCAAAAAAAAAATCATTTGAAGTCTAGGTTTTGAGGTAGTTGAAATGTAAGAGGCTGAAGAGATGGCTCAGTGGTTAAGAACACTGGCAGCTCTTCCAAAAGGACCCAAGTTTAGTTCTCAGCACCTACATGGTAGCTCATAACTGTCTATATCTCCAGTTCCATGGAATCCAGTGCCTTCTTCTAGTCCCAGGCAAGCAAGTGGTGCTTATACACATGTGAATAAAACACCCATACACATAAAATATTAAAACAAATTAGTTTTTTAAAGAAAAAAAAAGTATGTATGCTTCTGATTTGGGGGGAGACAAATGGTACCAAAGCACATATATTTTATTTAAAACTAATATTTTAATAATGTTTCCTTATTTTCAAATTTTACTTAATTCATATTGAATATCAGTTAAATAAACACATGAAAGTACTGTTAAGTTTTGTCGTTTCTCTGAGTTATCCAGTCTGCATATTTGAAGAGACAAGTTGGAGGAGACAAATTGGTAGAGAATTGATTGGCATCCATACTTTTCCAAAGGGACATCCTGAAATACTTCTAGTTGAAGTAAGGACACTATGCAACTTAACAGTTGCTGTGTTCTTAAAAGCTTATATAGCTGATCATAAAAATGCACATTATACATTTTATATAAGCAATCATTACACTTTACAAAGTTTTATAACCAGATAATTAAAAAAGAAAGTCATGTGTTGTACCTCCAAAACTAACTCTAATGAATATTACCTGTTGTGTTGAAAGTGAATACTTGAAGTTTTATGAGTCTGGAATTTCTATATGATTTTTGTCAAATTATATATATTTCAACATTATTATAAATAACCCAGTACTATCCAAGTTATTAAGAAGATACTGAAAATGTGTGTAGTCTTCATATTGCTGTTCTTGCCAGCTTTGTTTTTCTAATAGCAAAGGAAGGGCACAAAGATTACTAAGTCAAGCATTCTGTTTACAGTACAGTTCTGCTTACTACACTTGATAATGAAGAGTTAAATACTGAATACCTATCTTTTTATTTCTGAGAAAAGAATGTTTAAGCAACAGATTTACACAGAACCATTCATGTGCAAAGGGACACTGCAATAGATGTTTATTCTGAGTATCAATAGTTGGGCAAAATTCTGTTGAAATTTTTTGTCATTGACCATATGGAAAAGAGTTTTGCTTATGTGAATCATACTACCATTATTAGTACATTTCAAGTATTCCGAATGTATAAATTTTTGATTTTTATATTCAGTGGATATCATTAATTACTATTTTCCAACATTCCCAAGCTGAACGCTCATTCTGCCAAGAACACAACGAAATGTTGCAGGTTGTATTTCCCAGTACTTCACTGGGTTGTTGAATAAACTTATTGCACTGTATAATGATTTCTTCATCTTTGGCACTGTCGGACAGAAGTCATTCACCCCAACTTTTGTAATTGAATTATAATGAAGGAAGATTATCTGTTGTGGAGGAAAAAAAGAATGAATTTTAAATGCGCAGTAAATGTGAAAGCAATGTGTTTTATTAATAGTTAGGTTTTAGAAGGGTTGCTAAATCTTGAAAATGGGACCTCATGCGTGCTAGAGAAATATTCTACCACCAAGCTGCATTTCCAGTCCTTATTATTATTTTTATTTGAGACAAAATCTTGCTACATTACAAAATTGGCCTTAAACTTTTGATCTTCTGGCCTCAGCCTCCTGACTAGTACATGGGATTACAGGTATGAACCACTATTCTTGGATATGGTCAGCATTTGTTTATGATTTATAGCTTTATTTATCTGTTTACTTTTTTGTTATTATTGTTTGTGTTTTTGTTTTTTAAGACAAGATTTCTCTGTGTAGTCCTTGCTAACCTGACTCACTCTGTAGACCAGGCTGTCCTCTGCCTCTGGAATGCTGGGATTAAAGGTGTGTATCACTACTGCCTGGCTTCATCTGTTTCCTTTACATTGATATGAAAGTATTTTCTCATAAGATATATTCATTTATAGATGTTGACTACTTGTCATACCAAGTCAAATTTAGGTATGCAAGTGTTTGGGGGAGGACTTTGTCACATAGAACTTGTGACACCATCCAGAAAATACTGTCTGGTCATTTTAGCTACATTGCTCTTTCCTTCTACTTCCCCCACCTCATACCTGTAGTCACTACCATGCCATATTAAATGCCTTTTACTGGCAATGCTAGAATATTTATTCCTATTACCTATAGAATCTTCTTTCATTTGCCAAGATTAAGCTGAACCTGTTAATGAAAAACCTGGACAGACATTGTCTAAAACATCTATGTTTGGTCTTAACTCTCTTCTGTTCTATCAGTCTTGGGATACTGTGAAAGATTATTTCCTCTTCATTTCTCCCACTGCTCAGTATCATAGCAAGGTATTATTTATAGCAGTAAGCTCAATAAGAATAAACCAAACTAGATGTAGATTTGTTTAATTTGCTGATTATTTATTATCCATTTGGGACTTGTAGTTTTTTTCTATGTTAAAAATTTTTCCACTATGAAATGCTAACAAAAGTAGCATGTAAGAAGTAAATAGATGAAAAACCAAGATATCCAGGTTGTAGTGCAGAGTTGCAGGTGTGGAAATTGGGATGGGGATAGAGCTTGGCTTGAGAAAAACCAGGCTGTGCTCTTGGCTGCAGAAGTCCAGATCTACACATAGTCCATTCTTTAGTGGCTCCAGAGTGCAGTGAACAAAACTTGTTTAAAGATAGGAAAAAGTCTAGGCATGGCGGTATATGCATGTAAAATTGGCATTCAAGAGGTTGAATGAAGAAGGAGGATTATGGGTTTTAAAAATGTCTATACTGCATAGTGAGTTTGAGAGCAACCTGGACTACATAATAAGATCCTGTCTCAATAGGAACAACAGAAACAAAAATTTAGTACAAGTAGTAATCAATTCTTAGTTTCTTTTCTTTTGCTACTTGAGAGAAAAGCCTGTGCACAGTAGAGAAAGGCCTTGAGGAAACAGATGGACGTGAAATAGGAATTTTATTTTATTTGTTTTGGTTTTTGTTTTTTAAGACGAGTTTCTCTGTGTATCCTGGCTGCCCTAGAATTTACACTGTAGACCAGGCTGGCCTCGAACTCACAGTCATCCACCTGCCCCTGCCTCCCAAGTGCTGGGATTAAAGGCATGCACCACCACCACCCAGATGAAATAGGGATTTTTTTTTTGTTTTAATCTGAGGGCCATAGATAAGAATTAGGGAAACTAAAAGCTCTAGAATTTTGTGTAAAATATTCTCTTCACTTTTGGTGACTTCTGTCAGCAGATGACAAAATGTGAGCTTCTTAGAGAGTGTGAGGATGCTGAGAATTGAATCTATTGCTTCACACATTGTATATAAGCACTCTACCACTGAACTACATCTGTGGTCCTATATGAACTTCTTATGCTCTGTAGGAGTTTGAATAAGAATGGTCCCCATAGGCTCAAATGTTTCAATAATTGGCCCCTCGTTGGTGCAACTGTTAGGGAAGATTAGGAGATATGGCTTTGTTGTAGGAGGTGTATTACTGAGAGAGGACTCCCACCATTCCCAGTGTACTCTGCCTCCTGCTTGTGGATCAGAATGTGAGCTCTGAGCTGCTGCTGTTCCAGCCACCTGTTGCCATAGCTTCACTCTACCATTATAGACTCTAACAGATGGCACCATTAGCCCACTTAACTCTTTCTTTTATAAGTTGTCCTGTACATGGTATCTTATTACAGCAATAAAAAGAAAACTAATACATGCTCCAAATAGTGATTTTTCAGCTAATTTCATTTTCTGGTGTGAATGTTTAAAACTGAATACCCACTTCAAACCTATCACCCAGATCCTAATCCACTTGCTTTGCCTTGTGGAATGTTTATAGAACAAAAGGAACAGATGATTGTGCTTAGTGTCCTGACTTGAGAAACTTCAACAACTTGATGTTTGCTTGGTGAGCAGCTTATTACAGTGACCTCAGCAGTCTGAGTTAGGTGGAAGTATAGATAGATGGAGAGGGTCCTATTCTTCCTGAGTGGTATCTTTCTGAGAAAGTCTTCTCCTCACACTCTCCTACCCATATCATTGGAGTCTTTGTGTTCAAAGTTTTCTTGTTACTCACTGGATCTTTGCTTCAGATACACTAGTATGTTCTACACGACTAAAATGCCCATATCTACCAAACACAAGTAGAATGTTTTACCTGGAGGTATTTCAATTCTTGTATTCCTGAAGGGATTTTTTTTAGTTTATTGTGTTCCAAGTGTATCTCTCTCACACGTGGTATATTAGCAAAACTTCCATTTTCAATATCTGTGATCCTGTTGTTTCCAAGACCCAGCCTATAGGTGATATAAAATGTTATAGTGGTTAGATTTAATAAGAGTTTGCTGAAACCCCTACAACCCTATATATGAGCCTATTAGCATAGGCAGCCATAACAATGGGTCTCTCCTTGTTTTCTCTTTACATTCTTGAGTAGGATCCCTGTACATTATCTAAAACCTCTTTAATGTATTCGTCATATATGCTATCACGTTTCAGTGAAGATTTTGGGAACTTTTACCTTTGTAGTTCTTTGTATCGTTTAAAATCTTCAAGTTCCACAGTTGAAATTTTATTGAAATCTAAATGAAGCTCCAGTAAGGTCGGTGGTAGGCCTAAGAAGAAAATAAGTGTGTTAGATGAAGTAAGGCCAAGCCTCAGTGACTGTTTGCCAAGGTTCCAGTTGTGGAATTAGGTATTTCAAGTGCATCCTGTTAAAAACTCTTTCATTAAGCCAGTGGTGGTGGTGCACACCTTTAATCCCAGCACTTGGGAGGCAGAGGCAGGTGGATCTCAGTGAGTTCAGCCTTGTCTACAAAGTGAATTTCAGGATACCCAAGGCTACACAGAGAAACCTTATCTCAAAAAATCATATCAAGGACTGAGATTCTAGCTAAGCACCAGGCCCAGGGTTTGATCCTTAGATTTTTAGTATTAACAATTAATATACAACTCTACACACACACACACACACACACACCCCTTGAATAACATTCTTTTATTTCCTTCCCTTTCTATTGATTGTTTTGAGAGACTGATTTGGTTGAGATGTTCATCCTTTGGATTTCACTGGCAGCTTTCAGGTGTTACTGTTTATCAGGACCCTGCCTCTTCGTTTCTGTGACTTGCCCCTCAGATCCAGAGACTCAATCAGATGGGATGGGTCATCCTTCATTTGATGCTTTAGGCGTTGATAGTTGTTGCCTTGGTCTGTTCTTTACTAAAATTGGAATTGCTGATTGAGATGGTATCCACCTAGGATCCTCAGGTTGACCACAAATTCCTGGTTGCAAGACAGAGGCCTACCTTAGCTTCTGAAATGGCTAGCACTGCATGTACATCGTTGTACTTGACTTTGGTGGCTTTATTATATCGTCTTTCATTTTGCTAGCTGGAAGTGTTTTCTCAAAAATTTTGTGACTGTTTATTTACTTGGTAACATTTTTTACAGAAAAAGCAGCAGGCAAGTTTGATTCTTTCAGGAAAATTCATAGAATGCCAAGAGGTTACCTGTTAGGTCATTTGCTTCTTAACATCATCAGTAAACAAGATTTTACTCTTTTGCATTGTTTAGTCCATTGTAGCACTTACTCTTTAAGTTAGTAATAGTTATTTTATATAAGAAATGCAGCTTCAGTGCCCCTGCACATGGCAGGTGACCTGTGACCATCCGTTCTTGTTCTTTTCACACTTGCATACCCAGAGCCTACCCCTCTGCATTTGTAGCTGGTATGAAAGGAGCTGACTAGAGAACTCAAGCAAACCTCATTGTGGTAGTCGTATTTCAATGTGCTATTTGTCAACCTATGATTCTAGTTACCTTGCTGGAAAAACTTTCCATTTGTAACTTTAGCTGAAACATTTCCTTCCCATATTAATGTTAGAAAATGTTGAATGAAATTGAATTATCTTTTCATTATCAGTAGACTTTATGGCTAAATTTGTTTTTGATTCCAGAATTTAATTTGAATTTAAAAGTAAACTAGAATAAAATAATTATTCTTCTAAACTGACAGGATTCTAATTTCTTGAATTTTGTTTGACTTTAATTATATTTATGCAATAACTGTATGTTACTTTCAGTTATATGACAAAGGGTCTGTCACCAAAGAATTAATATTCTCATGGAATTATTAGATAATGCCCTGTATCAGCCTGTTCTGGAGTGGACTGTAGGAAGCTGGAGAAGAGCAAACTCAGTAGGGAGCTTAATGAACTTAAGGGGCCATTGTCCTTAGGACATGAGGAAGGTAGGTGACCAGAGAGCAGAATGGGGCCAGCTTCTAAGACAGGCCCAAGCAGAGGAAATGCCAAGATGTGAATCTAGCAAAAGCCCCTCTGCTGCTGACAAAAAAAAAAAATAAATAAAGTATTAACATGCTTTTGGATAGCAATATCTATTCGTACCTCAAACTGCTCCCCCACCCACATGGGATTATGCAGTAGAATTTCCCACACAAACAGGAACGAAGACACATTTCTACTTTACTCCTGTTAACTCTTCCTGGTAAGAGTTCCGGGATGGCTGCAAGTTACTTTATGACAGAAGTTTGACGTGCCGACTGCCACATTCTAGTAAAGAACTTTGCCTTCAAGAAATGGTTTATTAGAGCCACAGAGATAGTGACAGAATAGTTGTGTCAGTTGAGACATTTGATTCTGGTTTGTTTGTGAAGATATAATTTCTTAAGCTCTGAAATAATATTGAAAATTAAATTATGCTTTGATATTTGAAGGAAATTGTAATTAGGGTATATGCAGTATAGGAAAGAATGGCTACACCCACTGATATCACCCATCTTGTCAGGTGGGCTGGCAGGATTCATCAAATCCTCCTTTGTCCCTTCCCTTTGCCTTCACTTCTTTCCTCGCTCTGCTTTCCCTGTACCAGCTTGCAATCAAGAAAGGAAATGTGGCCCACTGATATCACCCATCTTGTCAGGTGGGCTGGCAGGATTCATCAAATCCTCCTTTGTCCCTTCCCTTTGCCTTCACTTCTTTCCTCGCTCTGCTTTCCCTGTACCAGCTTGCAATCAAGAAAGGAAATGTGGCCTTTAATCCCAGCACCTGGGAGGCAGAGCCAGGCGTATCTCTGTGAGTTCAAGGTTAGCCTGGTCTACAGAGAGAGATCCAGAACAGGCACCAAAACTACACGGAGAAACCCTATGGTGGGGGAGGGGACAGGATAATTTGCTGTTTTTACTAGTAGATAGTGAAATTACTGTTGAAAATTGAAAAATGTTATTAATATGAGATTTTTTTTTGATCCAGTTAGTCATCAACACAGAGAAGAAGCCTTTGTTGGAGATGAGGAAAGCAAAAGGGTGAGCCTGAGTTCCAAGAAAAGCAGTCAATCTTACCCAGCTAATTATCAGGTAGCAAGTTTGGATGTAAGTTATCTAGGACAGTGAAGGAGCATTTTTCCTGGGAGTGCCTGCTTGAGATCCCATTAATCTGGACTGATGATGTAAGGCTCCTTCTAGTACGGTTGTTGTCATAGACTGTCTCAGATACTGTCTCCAAGCCTTTCTGCGTATTAGCACATTAATCTCCACCATACCCCTGGGAAGATGTCACAGAGCACTTTGTCATATATCCTTCTTTTCAAAGCCAGTGCCGCCCCCATTTGGCCTTACAGTCTCTGTCCACCTCAGCTGCAGCAGCACAGCTAAGGATAAGGGTCTGGCCCCATTCAGCATGCTCTGCTTTTTACTCTACAGAATTCTCTATCTCTATAGAACTGTGGATTGACAGGTTTATATGAATAAATGTCAGGAAAGAGAAGGAAAATATGAAGCTCATTGCTTTTTGATGTTTATTCTTACTAGGGGAAAAGATTATGTTTTAATGTTATTGAAAAGATTACTACATATGGTTCTCTGTATGTGAAAAAGGACTAAATGTCATACTCCTCTGGTCAGATACTGGCACTGGGGTTTCTGATTGTTTTAGATAATATATGGTAATACCATATAACAACGTATACTCATTTAAAAGATGGTACCTTTTAAAATGCCATATTTTAAGTAAAACAAATACAAACCTTTTGGGATTGAGGTTAGTTTTGCCTCAGCAATCCTGATATGGAATACTGTCACTCCTTCAAATGCTCCTGGTTCTATCCCATTGTTGTCAAGAGGGTTTGCACTCATTTCTGTGAAAGAAATGACGTAATTCAGCACACATTTGTTATCATGGAAACTCACAACACGGAGGGACATATCTGAAGAATATTGGAGAAGTGTTTCTTGCTCATTCATGCTCATTTCTACTCAGTATACCTCCTTCTGTATACTCTTCTTTCTGTCAACCTCAGAAAAACACTGCTTTGAATTTTGTGAACTGGAATATACAACAAGTTCTTTTTTTGTTTTTATTTCTTTGTTTTGAACTATTAAATAGCATTACTTTCCAATATGCCATGAGCATGATGATTTGGTTGGTTTATAGCAATATTGCAACAGGGGAAAAAAACACCCTTTATATAATTCAGGGTATTTGTGTTTTCTATTTTGTTGTTTCCTAAACTGTGTACATGTGCAGAGGCTCATGGAGGCCAGAGGTTAGCCCTGGATGTCATTCCTAAGATGCTATCCACTTTTTTCCCATGGCGTTTTAAATGGACTTAAATTAATTGCATATAACTGTTTGTTGAGATAGATTTTTTTTGCCAAGTAAGCTAGGCTATCTGGCCACTGAGCCATAGGTATCTGCCCATCTCTGCTTCCCCAATCCTGGGATTACAAGTTATATACTACCATGCCTAACTTTAATGTGGATTCTGGGAATCAAACTCAGGTTCTCAGATTTGTGCAGCAAGCACTTTACTTCTTGAGCTATCTCCCTAGCCTAGCCCTACCCCTTAATTTTTAAAAAATCATTTGTCATTTATAAATTGATTAGTAGAAATTTAACTTAGAAGTTATAAGTGCTAGGTACTTGGTTAGATTAAGAGAATATGTGGACATGGACTTTGCTTAGGTATTTGAATGACTGTTGCAGGCAGGTGGCATAGTTACATGGTAAACATTACAAATAAAATAGTGAGACTTAAATTTTATAATAAAATATACATCTCAATAATCTAAAACATAACCAAAATTAGGTTTATATTCCAAGTAATAAAAAATTTAAGTGTGTACATTATAATTGAGTAATTTATATTATACATTAAAATACTGTGTTTAAATTTAATAGCATAGGTTTTATTAATTAAGGTTTCGTTCCCAAAAGCAGAGCAAAGTATGTCATGAGATTCTTGAAAAAGAAAGAGAGCATCACAAAACTTTCCTTTGTGTCCTATAAGTTTTCACACTTTAAATTAAATAGTTTGCCAGGTGGTGGTGGCGCACACCTTTAATCCCAGCACTCGGGAGGCAGAGGCAGGCGGATCTTTGTGAGTTCAAGGCCAGCCTGGTCTACAGAGCAAGATCTACAAAGCTACACAGAGAAACCCTGTCTCAAAAAAAACCAAAAAAATAAAAATAAAAATAAATAAATAAAACAAACTGGTTTATAAATGGCTTAATAGAGTCAAAGATTAATTTTTGAAATTACTTTGAAAATTAATAGTATAAATTTGGATGTTAATTACAATTTCAGGATGTCCTTTTCATTGGGAAAACTTACCCAAAACATGTAAAGCATTCATTCCTTTGAACGTGTCCTTTTGTATTTTCTTAACTTTATTATCATGAATTCTGAGTTCTGCTAATGATTTGGGAAGGTTAAGTGGAATTTCGCTTAGCTGATTGTGGGATAAATACAGCCTTCTCAACTTCTTTGTGGTTAGAAAGGTTTTTGGATGAATCTTTGTTAGCTTGTTGTTGTTCAGAATCAGAGCCTAGATAAAGCATAGAAAGACAGTTTAAGGCAGATGTTCTCAACATGTGGTTGTGACCCCTCTGGGGGGTGTGGAATGATCCTTTCACAAAAGTTGCCTAAGACCATTGGAAAATACAGATATTTACATTATGATTCTAACAGTAGCAAAATTAGTTATGAAGTAGCAATGAAAATAATTTTATGATTGGAGGTTACTACAACATGAGGAACTGCATTAAAGGGTGGCAGCATTAGGAAGGTTGAAAACCACTGGTTTATGGGAATGGATTGATTTACTGGTATTCTATAATAACTAGTCATCATTATAATTTCTTCCATTTATATATTAGCTAAAGATATCTGTTATAATTTCAGCTTTCAGAATATTGAGTTAGAACAGTACAATGTTTTAATGTCTGGTGCTAGTTAGATACAATCTCATCTTTATAAACTTTGAATTAGTTGTTAATACATTCGTAGTAACCATTCACATGGCAAGATAATATACTTCTATTTTTTCCCTCTGCTATATTGAGCAGAAAGAACTTAGGATGTTTACCAACAATGGTGGCAGGTTTCTTAGCATCTTTAGGACTTTTTGTCCCTCTATTAATGTGGTTCTATCAAGTAGCAGCTTGAGATTTATTTCTTTTATAAACTTTACCTTTACTTTGTTTTTCTTTTTGTTTCTAGACAGAGTCAATATGGCTTACTGGGATTACTCAGAGTGTTTCTCCTTAGCACATACACTCTTGGCTACACAGCAAACTCCTTCAAGAGCGTGTTTACTTATTTTACTCTCTGGCCTCTGTGTCTCTTAAAGCAACCTCTTTCCTGACAAACCATGCTGTTTAAGGTTTCATCTAAGAAAGATTGATCCTAGAAAAGGGGAAACTGTTTCTCACTGCTGTCTAGCAAAAATAGGCTCCTTTCTGGATAAATGATAACAGCTAAGGGTGTATTTCCCTTTAGTTAGTAGGAAAATGGGGTAGGGAGGTGGCTTTAACAACTTAGTGGATCACAAAGCTGGCTTACAACTTTTACTTGACCCCATGAGGTTAAATCTAGCTTTCCTCTGAGTAGTACAGTACAGGGCACAATGAAGGAAAGTGACTTGCCTGGTGTCACCCTTTAAGTGAAGTCAGAGCTGCCTTGCCTGATGAGTATATACCTCAATAAGATCTTGCCATAATGCTCAGGACTTATGCCTTTTGTCATTTATCCATTTGTCTTCTGTTTAAGACATGCAATTGTTAGATTATTGGAATTACATAAAAGGAATGATGAATAATAAAACTAGGGTAAAAGCTTGTCTTCAACTTTTGTTCAGCTCTGTCAAATGCTGAATGACATAATGCCTGGCATGATGGGCTGGTAGAATAACCCAAGGTCAACTGTACTCAGTGTTGGCTTTTACACAAAGAACTGGCTGTCCTGCAGCCCAGATACATCACTAACAAACAATGTAGAAGAAAATGTAGTGTGCAGTCACTGTTTGTAACAGCAGAGAGAGAAGTGAGTGGGGAGGCCTGAGGGTGTTGAGGGTGCCAGTTGCTCTGTGTGTTATCTTTTCCATGAGAATACTAACTAGCACCAAACAGGCAGCTTGAAATAGAACAGAGATTCCTAGAATGTCTAAAACATTTTGATTTCTCTTTTAAGGCAAGAAATAGATATTATGATTAAACTTTAAAAATTATGCAGCATCCCCCTACTTCAAGAATAAAGCACCTACTTGTGAAAGTGCTTTAGCCTGTAGCTATGACAAGCACTTCTTGTTACTTCTTTTTGGGAAAGGAGAAAGGAGAAGCACTGAAGCCCAGGAGTTTGAGGCCAGCTTGGGCAACATAGTGAAACCTCTCTTATAAAAAGAAAAACAACAAAACCGTCAAACGAGCCAGGCGGTGGTAGTGCGCACTTTAATCCCAGCACTTGAGAGACAGAAGCAGGCAGATCTCTGTAGTTCAAGGCCAACCTGGGCTACAGAGTGAGTTCCAGAACAGCCAAGGCTAAACAGAGAAGCCATGTCTTAAAAAAAAGAAAAACAAAAACAAAAAACCGGGGTTGGGGATTTAGCTCAGTGGTAGAGTGCTTGCCTAGCAACCACAAGGCCCTGGGTTCGATACTCAGCTAATCCCCAGGGGAGTCTTGGCCCTGGAGGAGATGAGAATGGAGGGGAGGGGTAAGGGGAAGGTGGGAGTGGGAGGGGGAGGACAGGGGAACCCATGGCTGATGTGTAAAATTAAAACACAAATATAATAATAAAAAATAAATAAGTAGGTAAGTAAATAAATAAATAAATAAACAAACAAACAAACTCCTCCTGAAATTGAAAATGATTTAGCCAGGCAGTGGTGGTGGTGCACACCTCCTCTAATCCCAGCACTCGGGAGGCAGAGCCAGGCAGATGTCTGTGAGTTCAAGGCCAGCCTGGTCTACAGAGTGAGTTCCAGGACAGCCAGGACTGTTTCACAGAGAAACCCTGTCTCAAAAAAGAAAAACCAAAAAAAAAAAAGTGATTTATATTAGCACATTTGGTTAGTCTACTCACACTAGCCTGGCAGTAATACTGATAAACAGGTGAGGAAATCCCTATCTTTGAGTAGCAGCTTACATGTATTTGTTCATTTAATCTTATAAATCGTTCTACAAAATCCATGCCAAAATTATACCTTTCTTACTGCTGAGGAAGGTGAGGCCGCTTCCTCCATTGTTATTTAGGTGATAGAGGCAAGAGCTGTGTTCAGGTTCACCCACAACAGAGCAGCCACCCTTAACACAGCACAATATAGAAACTGACTTTAAAAATACTGAAAAAGAGGCCTAGGAATTTCCCAATGTCTTTTAGTGCATCATTTCCCAATTAAAAAAAAAAAAAAATGAAAGTTCATGTAGACTGAGTTCATGAAATACTCCTAAAATATAACAAAATTATTCTAACTGATTTGAAACTTTTATGGTTTTGATATCAAATATAACATTAGTTGTTCTGTGGTTACGTAAATTAAATGTAGTTTAACAGGTGGTAGAAGCATTCATAGATTATATATATTTCCACACTCTCTTTTTAGATTACATATGTATACATGCACATCCTCTCCAATCTCTGGTGATAGAGTAATGGCCTCTCTTTTCTCCAACTTTCTGTAATATCAAGTTAGTGGGATTGGCTAGGTGGATCTTCGGTAGAATCCATTGTGTTATTGCTGACTGTCTTAATATTTGAGTAAATCCTAGTATGGAAACTGCATTTTATATGGCAAACCTACACTTTCTTCTTAACTTAAAGATTAAAAAAAAAAAAAATGAGCAGTCAATAGTCCAGCTGCCAAGCAGCACAGCACTTAAACCTGAGCTTTTACAGGGTGGATCTAATCTCTAGGCTCTGGGTACAGCCTTGCCAGTAATCCCTTTGTGTCCCTCTAATATGATGAGTATATGTGAGATGACAGGGAGGCAGGGTGACCTCACATCTCCCAGATACAGAATCTGTGCTATTCTTGGCTACTGTTAGATACAGATAGGCCTATATGCAAGGTCTAGTACAGTTATAAATTCTCTTCTCCTCTTAGTATTTTCCCTTCCCTAAAGATGCCAGGCTGTATGTTTATTTTCTTTAGCACAGCCTGGGAGTATAGAGACATGGCCTGGAAGCGGTAGTCCTAGTCCACCATACAGACAGTATAAAGCTAGAGCTGTTCATCTGCATGCCTGGCCTCAGCTCAGCAAGACAGGCAGCACTGACAGGAGCTGTGGGGCCTCCACAGCTGTGCAGCGCCAAATCGGACTCTCCATCCAAACCTCACCCCAGAGTAAGTCAGAAAGCCAGCAGTCTTCCATGGTTCTAATTCCTAGGAATGTTAGGACATTAAAATATTAATTATATTTACTAATATATGAAAATGAAAATCTTTTCCTTTTACAAAGATCAAGGAAAGATAACATGCATGAATATATTAGCCACCTAAATAAATACATTCTGTGTGCTACTATTGGAGAACGATAGTGAAATCTGAAGTCAGTGGCTTTGGATGAAGAGTTCTTATATACCATGTTGACTATTGGTATAGTATAGCATTTTTGTTTGTTTTGAAACGGTCTCCTTGTGTACCTCTGGCTGGCCTGAGATCTACCTGCTGCTGCCTCTCTTGTTGCTGGGATCAAAGGCCACCAAGCCCTGGTAATAATTCTTCGCTTACTCCTTTTAGTGGCTAGTGAGCATTATCATCTGACTAGATTACGATCTCATTTCAACTCTTAGCCCAGTTACCTTTTACCTGACTGTTATTCTGTAAGCATCAAATGAATTAAGCCATAGTGTTTACTCAGCTGAATACAAGATTTTTGCATAGCAAAGTAAGAGGTTTTTACACTGATGCAGTATAAGTAAGTAGTCATTTCAACAGTGATAAGGATTTTTACTAAGTACTTGAAAATATGAGCATATAATCTTACATAAAGTGAAGTGAGTCCTCTAAAATCATTTTCTTTAATTTCCTTAATTTTATTATTTTGAAGGTCAACCATTCGAGTATCAAATGGAATGTTGCTTGGGACAGAGGTCAAACCTGAAAAATAAACAAACATGTTACAGATGATAGCTGTTCGTGCTAAAGATGAGATCAGTAATACAGTAGAGATGTGCATTTTTAAAATTCATGGTGATCGGCCGGGCGGCAGTGGCACACACCTTTAATCCCAGCACTCGGGAGGCACAGGCAGGCGGATCTCTGAGAGTTTGAGGCCAGCCTGGTCTACAGAGTGAGATCTAAGACAGGCACCAAAACTACCCAGAGAAACCCTGTCTCGAAAAACAGGAAAAAAAAATTCATGGTGATCAATAACATAGCACTTAGTACTTGTAAAAAATGACAAATAACATTTTGAAAGTCTTAAGACCTTCTCAAGTAACTTTTTTTTATTTTTACAGAGTATCTATCTGTCTTGAACCTGTCTGGTTCCAAGATGAAATACATGGTAGTAGGCTATGCTTGGCTTTGTTAAAAGATCATAGGCAACAGACACATAGTTTATACAGTATACTTGGGCTGAAAATAATAGCTTTTTTGTGCAGATTTGCTGGTTAGTGAGAAACTGGAGCATAAGGGTCTTGACAATTTTTTAAGAAGAACCAAAATGAAATTGGTTGAGATAGTACACACCTTTAATCCCAGCACTCGGGAGACTGAGGTAGGTAGATCTCTGTGAGTTCTAGGCCACCCTGGTCTACAGAGTGGGACCCTGTCCAAAAAACAAAATAAAACAAAGAAAAAAGAAGCCCAATGTGTACAAAGTTATGATTAGAAAAATAGATACGCTATATTATTTTCATGTTAACAAAAATTTAATACTCTTTTACCATTAATAGTGAATTCCTCTAACTGGCTATAAGTCTTGTTTACAGATCCTACAAATATCCTGATTAGCATGTAGATTTGAGCTATAACTTATTTCATTCATCACCCCCGATATTAAAGAACAAAGTGACTTAGCTTCCATCACTTTTCTACCCTTGAGCCTTTAGTCTCCATTCTTCTTTGAGGAACAACAGCTACCTCTGTCATCTCAGAAGAAAGTTGAGGTGCACACTTTTAAATTCTTTTGGAGATTATAATTATACAATTCCCCTTTTCCGTTTCCTCCCTTCACGCCTTCCAATGATCTCCCCCTTGCTCTCTTTCAAATTTATGTCTTTTCTTTAATTATATTGTATGTATTCCTAAATATATAAATACAACCTGCTCAGTTCATATAATGTTGACCTATATGTATGTCTTTTTAGCTGACCACTTGGTTTTTAGTATTTTAGAGGTAGGGACAAAAAGGCTCAAATTCAAGAGTATTTTTTGGCTACATAACCAGTTTGAGGCCATGGTAGGCTATATAAATATTGTCTCAAAAGAAGGAAGAGGAGAAGAGAGGATAGAAGAGGAGAGGAGAGGGATGGAGGAAGGGAACAGAACCAGCCCAAGAGAGAAGCCATGTTGGCTATAACTGATATGGGTGACTAGAGCATGCCATGCCACCTTGTACCCTTAGTGCTAGCTATGGATAGACAGGATTTTGTATTTGCCCTTCTGGGTTTTTTATCTTGCTTTCGTCTAGTCTTTTCATGCTATTTCCTTCTTTCTTCCTTTCTTTCTTTCTTCCTTCCTTCCTTTCTTTCTTTCTTCTTCTTTTTTTTTTTGGGGGGGGGGGAGTTTGAGACATGGTTTCTCTGTGTAGTTTTGCTCCTTTCCTGGAACTAACTCTGTAGCCCAGGTGAGCTTCGAACTCACAGAGATCCACCTGCCTCTGCCTCCCGAGTGCTGGGATTAAGGGCATGTACCACCATTGCCCCGTTCTTGCTATTTCTTGTCCCCCTTTTTGTTTTATTTTGGTTTTTTGTTTTGTTTTGTTTTGTTGAGACTGGGTTTCACTGTGTAACAATCCTGGCTGTCCTGAAACTTACTCAGTAGACCAGGCTGGCCTTGAACTCACAGAGATCCGTCTGCCTCTGTCTCCCATGTTCTGGGATTAAGGGCTTGCACCCCCACTGCCCGGCTGCCCCTTTCTTCTGTCATGGGAATGTATACTGTGTGCCTCAGTATCTTGGAATTGTTTGATTTCTTTTCTGTTTTCAGGGACTCACAGCTGAGAGTCTTATGAGACCTTAAACTTGGGCTTTTGAGCATATTTGAATTGTTAAGACTGTGAGAGTCTTTGAGATGAATGTAGTTTGCATTATAAGATGGGCATGAGCCTTTTAAAGACCAGGGATACAATATTAGGTCTAAAGGGATGTGTTCAGATGTCAAGTTGATATGTACATCTAACTTGAAACTAATTAGTCTTGATTATCAACTTGATTAGATTATGAAGTGTACCTCTGGCTGTGTCTGAGGGCAGTTTTAGCTAGGGTTCTCAAGGGGGACAACCCACCCTGAATGTGGGTGGCACTCTCCCTAGACTGGTATGAAACCGAATAAGAGGGGAAAGCAGAAAGACAGCTACTAAGGCTTTCATTCTGTCTCTGTCTCTCTCCTTACTTTGCTTTCTCTCTACTTAGCCCTGGCTTCCCCACTCCTTTTTCCCTGTCTCCTGTCATTCCTCTCCTGTCTTGGTTGCCGATATGTGAGCTGCAGTGTGCAGCCACCCAAAATTAATGGTTCCTTTAAGTTACTTTGTTGCAGCAACAGAACAACACAGTGGAGTTACTTAGCAAGAATGATAAATTTCAAATAGACCTTACTTCAATCACTTCTTTCTAGGAAGTTCTAAACCCAAATTATTCATAACAAACAGAACTTTGCATTTAAGATATCTAAAGATTTCATGAAATCTACATGGCCCATGTTATCATTCTGGTTGGGCACTGTATTTTGTTACTGTAGGATTTTGCTGCCAATTAAGTGTAGAATTGATCTTTTTGACATTTTGAGTTGAATTACAGTGAAGGAAATTAACAATGAAGTGCTTAGATTTGAGAAAAGAAAGAAATCCTTTCTATGTAAGATGCCTCTTTTGGGGGGCGCGTGCGTGCGTGCGTGTGTGTTGAGACAAGGTTTCTCTTTGTAGCACTGGCTGTCATGGAGCTCACTTTGTAGACCAGGCTAGCCTGAAGCTTCCCACTTACTCAGGGTCCCAGAATCTGAGCTTGCTTTACCCAGCAGTGCTGCATAGGGAGACTGTTTGACCATGGGCATGGTTACCAGGTGTTTGGAAAGTTCTACACCTGGCTGTGTGGTATGCTTTGATCTAGCAAGGAGGAGGTTTTGGCATTGTTATTAAAAAGAACCTTTTGAAGAGGCAGAAGGGACCTTGGGTTTTGATTCAGGTCCTCCCAAAGATATCCTGTGTTTCTGTCTTTCTCCTCTTCGTATCTTTTTATCTAAAAGTTTTTTATCCCTCTCTTCTCATAGGAACGCTTTTAAAAGGTGGGAGCTGGTGTGTGTGAGTGTGTGTGTGTGTGTGTGTGTGTGTGTGTGTGTGTGTGTGTGTGTGTGTTGGGGAAGGGAAGGAGTTGAGACAAAGTTTCTCTGTATAGCCCTGGCTGTTCTGGAACTTACTTTGTAGACCAGGTCACCCTGGAACTCACAGAGATCCTCCTGCCTCTACCTTCCAAGTGCTGAGATTAAACACAAGCTCCACCACCACCCAGCCACTTTTCTTCTTTTTATTCTGAATTTTTAAATAAGTGTAGATATGCTTTGCAGTCTGCTGGAGTCTCCAACTGAACATTTCTGCTTGTTTTGTAGTTCTGGAATCAAAACTGGGGTAGTGAGCAGGTAATCTACCTCTGCCTCATTTTTGTTGTTTCTTATATGAGGGTCTCTGTTTCACCTAAGCTGGCTTCAAACTCAGTCCTCCTGTTTTGGATTCCTAAAAGTGTGGACTGAAAGCCCGGGCTACCACACTCACCTTCTACCTATAAATAAACCATTTTATGGTGACTAATACAGTTTTGAAAGTTCAGTAACTACTTTTTTTTTTATCCTTTTAACCTTTTCAGAATAACAGTATTCTTCAAAATAAAGTTGCCCCCTGTCCTTACCTAGGTCAGAACAGTGGACAACTCGAGAGTAGCACTGGCACCCAAATGGACATGTTGGGAACAGGTCGAAAGGGAAAAAGGGGTTCGCCGGCTCCTTTGTTGGAAAAAGAGAATTGTCATCGTCGCTGTCATCGTCGCTGTCCGCCATATCCTTCAGCATCATATTCTTCAGTGCTGTGTGTGAAGGGCTAAAGGAGGGTTTGGCGGAGCACACGGCCAAAAGCAACAGCATCATATACTCCTTCATGCTGTCCTGTGTCCAAGTAGACATGGAGTGTTAGAGTTTCAGCAGATGCAAATTCTTTTATATACATTTCTGGTGTTGGCAACAGTATGACAAAATGACCTTCTTACCTATTACTATGTGCTGTAGGATTCAATACATAAAACTTTTTTGAAAGCAATTCAGCATAAGCTTTTAGAGGGAGCTTCAATAATTCTATTTATTTAAACAGCTGCATCTGTCCATGGATGGTGCATGTTCATCTTGGAAATACCTAAAACTCTGGAACAAGGGTTGGGGATTTAGCTCAGTGGTAGAGTGCTTGCCTAGCAAGCACAAGGCCCTGGGTTTGAGCCTCAGCTCAAAAAAAAAAAAAAACCTCTGGAACAAATTGTACTAGGAAATTCAGGCTTGACCTCATGATGCTTTGAAATTCAGTGAAAGAAGTTAAAATGAGGTACTTAGATTTGAGAAGAGAAATAGCCTCTGAATAATATTTTTTTAAGATTTATTTATTTATTATGTATACAGAAGAGGGTGCCAGATCTCATTACAGATGGTTGTGAGCCACCATGTGGGTGCTGGGAATTGAACTCAGGACCTCTGGAAGAGCAGTCAGTGCTCTTAACCTCTAAGCCATCTCTCCAGCCCCTTTTGTTTTATTTTTATTCTGAATTTTTAAAATAGTCTCATCTCAAGAAATAATTCTGAAATGCGTAATAGAATTTTTTATAATAGAAAAAATTAAAGAGTTCTGTTGGTTACAGGAAAATAATGAGTATATTTATCAAATGAACTATATTTTAACCTACAAAATGTTTCCAAAGATACTTTAAATATAGATTCCTTTCTGTGAAATAAGAAAGCAAATATTTAACAATCCATAGTTAGTCTACCTCTAAATAAAAAAAACAGCTAGTCTAAATAAATCTAGTCAGTTATAAACTACAGTGGTAGAACTGTGGATAAAGTGCCTTCGTTTTTTCCAAATACAGTTTGACATATCCCAAGCTGGCCTGGAACTCACTAAGTAGCCAAAGATGACCTTGAACTCCTAATTCTCCTGCCTCCACCTCCCACGTGCCAGGAATCAGGGTTGTACTGCTAGACCTGGTTATGTGATGCTGGGCATCAAACTTAGGGTTTGCTTTCCACTGGACATCCCCAGCCTGGGTGACGTTTGTCTTCTTTTCCTTTAATATTATAAGCAGTAAATATTTCTTTTATAATTAGAAGAGTAAATTAAAATGATCATGACTAACTATTCTCAGCACCCTTCCATTGCTAGTATCTGTACCGTTTTCATCTGGTTGAATAGTTGTCTCTGGTAGATGCTATGTTGTTTTTAGGTGTGTGGGAGGGAGGGAGGAAGGGAGGGAGGGAGGGAGGGAGGGAGGGAGGGAGGGATAAAGCTTATACAAAACTGGAATGTATAAATAAGAACCTTCAGAGCATAAATTCTTTGCCATCTGATGTTTAATATTTCCTTGCATAGATTTACTTATCACACTGAGGGAGTTATTCTTGTTATTTTGTGGTTTGAAACAGGGGTCTCCCTATAGCCCAGGTTGGCCTCAAACTCCCTGTAGGTGATTATTCTGCCTCAGTCCCCAATATTGAGATTACAGGCATCTACCACTACCTATGAAATATGTACATTCTTAGACATTTTCAAAGGTTAAAAACATAATGAAATATTGATGGGTGGCACACGCCTTTAATCCCAGCACTTGGGCGGCAGAGCCAGGTGGATCTCTGCAAGTTCAAGGCCAGCCTGGGCTACAGAGTGAGTTCCAGGACAGGCTCGAAAGCTACACAGAGAAACCCTGTCTCAAAAAAAAGGTAAAAAAAAAAAAAAACATAATGTAATATAGGTGTATCCCAGTGATACCCATTACAAAAACAAGTCTTAACATGAATATATATATACATATATATTCACATTCATATTTTTTTCATTTTCAAGAGCAAGGGACTCTATAGAAGGTCTTTCAGCTTCAATCACTTAACGGTTGCTGGGTCTTCACTGCGTGTCAACAGTGACTCAGTAAGAGAATTCCAGTCAGTCATATCTGGCTCAGTTTCAGAATTCATGGTCCTTGAGTCAGCTGTTTACTGTGTCCCAGAACCCAGAAATCAACCTCAACATCTCCGTTGTTTACCTTTTCCTGAAATTAAAGATTAGATATGGAGCTGGAGAGATGATGTAGTCAGGAAAGTGTTTGTTGTGCAAGCATGAGGACCTGAGTTTGAGCCAGACGTGGCAGTACCTGCTTGAAATCCCAGCACTAAAGAAATGGATAGCTGCCAGACGGAGGTGGTGCACACTTTTAATCCCAGCACTCGGGAGGCAGAGGCAGGCGGATCTTCGTGGGAGTTTGAGGCCAGCCTGGTCTACAGAGTGAGATCCAGGAAAGGCACAAAGCTACACAGAGAAACCCTGTCTCAAACAACTAAAAAGAAAAAAAAAAAGAAAGAAAAGAAAAAAAGAAATGGATAGGTGGATCCCTGTGGCTCACTGGCCAGCCAACCTAGACTAATCAGTGAGTTCCAGACCAACAAGTGACCCTGACTCAAAGCAAGGTAGATGGTGCCTGAGCAACTATCCTTGTTCTCTGTTCTCTGTGCTCAAGTAAACACACACACACACACACACACACACACACACACACACACACACACACACACACAAATGCGCACGCACAAACGCATGAAGTGATTGTGTGATAAGGCTTATAAAATCCACAGTGGGGGGCATTGTGCTGGCAAGAAGGGCCTAGGAGCTTCTATTGGACAAGATCACCTGTTTTTGCAACTGTTGGCCTGTTTGTTACTGTGAAATCTCCTTCTTGGATCTCTTCTAGAAACCCTTACATAGGGTTGTGGTGACTATCATTTTCAGAATTATTTTGTTCTTGTCCCTACTTCTCATCTACTTTCCTACCTTTGACCTCTTACAGTGTTTGCTTTGGTTATTTGAGACAGGGTTTCACTGCATAACTCTGGCCTAAAACTTGCTATGTAGACCAGGTTGTCCTTGAATTTAGGGCATTTCTCCTGCCTCTGCTTCTGCCTCTGGAATGCTGTGTTTACAGGTGTGAGTCACCACATCTGGTTCCATTATGTCTTTTTTCCTCACACCTTTTTGTAGTTCTCCAATTCCTTAGTGTTAATGTCAACTTAGACTCGTCTCCAAAACACTTTTTCTCTAGAAATTTAACTTTTAGTCTTTAGCTGACTTGAAGCTTGTCACTGTCTCTTACTTTTTCAGGGGTTTTTGTTATTGTTGATATTGTTGTTTCTTGGTTTTTTTTTTTTTTTTTTTTGAGACATTCTTATATATCTGCAGGCTGACCTTCGATTCTCTATGTAACTGAGGATGACCTTGAACAGCTAGTGTACCTGTCTCCATCTCCTAAGGGCTGGGATTACAGGTATGCTCTACCAAGCACTGTTTATACTGTGCTGGAGATTGAACCAGGGCTTCATGAATACTAAGCAAGCAATCTACCAAATGAACTACATCACCAGCCCCTTTTGTTTGTCTTTTTGAGCATCCTTACATTGGAGCTCTGTCTTCCAGATGCATAGATACTCTCAACTTTAGTAATTGGAAGCTTACAATTACAGTGCCATTTGAAGTCCTGTCTTTGGCCTAGCCTAGTTTGAAGTTGCCAGAGTTAATAATTCAAGTGAACATCTCTTTTTTAAAATTTTTTTTATTTGTTTGTTGTATTAGTTAGGAGTTTTTGGGGGGAGGGTTGTGTTTGTTTGCTTTGGTGGGATATTTTTGTTTTGTTTTTTTGTTTTTGTTTTTGTTTTGAGACAGGGCCTCATGTAGTCCTAACTGCTGTGTAGACCAAGCTGGCTAGTATATAGGGATAGGCCTGCCTCTGCCTGGTGGGTGCTAGGATTAAAGGCATGCATTACCCCACCCAGTCACTGGGCATTTCTTAAGCATTTATGTGTTCCAAGCATGATGTTAGGTCACTTAATGAGTAAGGTAGGACATATCTCCCTCCCATTCCTCTCCTCACATTTTCTACTCATCAAAAATATAACTAACCCCCCCCCCAGCTGAGGACCGAACCCAGGGCCTTGCGCTTGCTAGGCAAGCACTCTACCACTGAGCTAAATCCCCAACCCATAACTAAAACTCTTAATCAAATACTCTTACTAAATATGACACTGAAGCACATAACTATAATTTCAGTATTTTGGAGTCTGAGGCAAGATCATGAGTTTGAAGCCAGCCTAGGCTATATTGGGAATACTAAGACAGCTTGAGCTACATAGTAGGAACCTGTTGAAAACAACAATACCAAAAAGAGATTTCTTGAATGTTAAATGATTTGATAGCAGTGAGAGAACGCTGGCTGTGGAGATTGCTGAGCAAATCAAGTGCTTCCTGTGCAACTACGTAGAACTGAGTGATGATATCCTTAGCCCACACTTGAAAACTGGGTGTGTTGGCACATACCTACAACCCCAGTGCTCAGTGTGAATGGGGGAGAACACAGGTGGATCCCAGGGACTCCCTGGATAGCCAGTCTAGTAGAAATGGTGATCTCCAGGTTAAGTAAGAGACCCTGTCTAAAAAATGAGGTGAAGAGCAACACCTGATGTTGATATCTGGCCTACATTCTTACCTGCTTGGCTGAGCACACCTGTTCACAGACATATACAAGCATATATCACACACACTGTTTCTCTAAATAAATAAATTAACCAAGTTTAAATTAGTGACATTCTTCAGTGTTTTTCTCCTCTTAATAATCCTCCATTACTTTTGAAACCAATAGAGCATTGAAAAAGATTGAAATGAGTATAAAGCCATATAAATGGAATAGACTGACACCTTTTCTTCTCACAAATAGTTTTTTATTGTTGTTGTTACATTTAACATAGTAAAAAAGATTGGTATTTTGTTTGTTTGTTTGTTTGCTCTGTTGTTGAGACAGATTTTCTGTATAACTCAGTCTGGCCTCAAACTTGTGATCCTCTTGAGCTCTGAGATTATAGTCATGTGTCACCATGCCCGGAGTTAAAATATTTGAAATACCAGTCTGACAATAAAAATCCTTGCTCTAATCCTAAACATATACCTTGCCTTTTCTACCCCTTCTCTAGTATTCAGCTGACAGCTTAAGTGACACAATTATCCATACATATTCTTCTTATTCATTGGTCTCTCCCAGAAGACAAAGAAAAAAACACCTATCTGGGAAATGGTTTTGGAATTCACCATGTTTTAAGGTCCTAGCCCCATTTTCTAGATTATAGAAAATGAAAATTGGGGTTTATTAAGTTGGCTGATTGTTCTTGTTTAAGTCTTTTAGTGTAAAATCTGAATTACATGGGCTTTAGCTTCCATATGGAAGCAAAAACTATTTTAACATTAAGGTATTTGAAATATAGAACTAAAAGAACTGTGGAAAAATTTAAAGTCTATATAACAAGAGGAGAGTGTTAGCGTAGCAGAGTGGATGCCAAGAACACATCTTGATTTTCCATGTGGCCTGGCAGCAGAGTTGAGGGCTGGATGCATTTGTATGTGTTCCACATGCTGGTCACAGAGATTCCTTAGGCAACTTGCCTCAATGAGCTCAAAAGAAATTCCCCCAATGCTGAGTGCAGGTTCAAGCTGAGGAATGATGGGGTATGAGAATTGGATGTAGAGATAATGGAGTAAGGAGAAGGCACAGGGTATGGTACCAGGAAGCAGATTAATGATGGATTTGCTTCTCTTCCACATCCTGTCTCAGGTTCACGAAGCATCAGCTGGAGTCCCTCCTTTTCTGACCTCTTTCTTAGAATGGTAATATTTCATGGCAGCCTCTTGGCCTTTCTCATAACTGAAGAAGATGGAAGTATGAATTGAGACTTCTGCCTGCCAGTTTCAGCATTATCTGTCACAGTGGAGGAGTCTTGCCCTTGGTAACTAGTGGAAGCAACCAGCTCCTAAATGGCAGTTTATCTTTCTCCTGGTGAGAGTTACAGATCTGTATATTCATAGCCTATCACCTCAATGAAACTACATCTTTGTGGGGGTTCCAGAACAGCCTGGACAACCATGCTACATGAATAATGCCAATGAAAGCACTCCTAGGGAACACACCACTTTTAGATCTTTGGCAGTGGCCAAAGTGCTTACCTATGGCTATTAGAAAATCTTTATGTTGATGACAGAATAGACTTCTTTATAGTTCTCTATGTTAGTTCTATCTTCTGCTAGCTACTTTTAAAAATACATATCTTTCTATGTTCTTTTATCTCAGTTGCTTGTAAAGAAAACAGAGGCCAATCTTGGTACCCTGAGGAATTGCCCCCTGATGTTACTGGGTCTCTGCTATAGATTTGAGGAGGCCATGAGAAGATCCTAAACCTCTGTTGGTTGATCTGCACAACTGTTTACCACTCAATAATATTCGCAATAAATAAGAGGTAGCACTGCAGTGCCTTTTATTATTCGGAAAGAATATGTGAAATGTTATTTTATTATTTCTTATTTAAAGTGGTATGGATTTGTTTTGAGCTTGTTAAAACAAAGTCAAGTTTATTAGTTTTGGCAGCATTTAGACTGTGCTATTTTTAAAAACTTAAAAATATTTGTATCTCGTTCTCAGGAAGATTCAATATTCTACTGATTTAGACCAGTTTTGCCAGTGTTTCTACTCATGAAAAGTTTTGGAGTTTGGTCTCAAGTTCTAGTCTTAATAAGAAGACTCTTGGGAATACTATCCCAGTGCTCCTACTGTTACTAATAAATCAGAACCATTTAGAGCTGAGAGAGAGCTCTAGACATCACTCCCAGGAACTCTGAGAGAGGAAATTTAGGCTTTGGGCTTCCAGAACTCCCTGGAGGCAGCAGAGCTCAGGCAACTTCCTCACCCCTCTCTTCTAAAGCTTCCAACAATGCTCCAGGCAGATTTTCACCCCTCAAAGTCACTTCTAAACAGTGAACCAACTTTCCCCTGAAACAGACAAGGTGAGATTTGACCAGGCTCTCAGACTTGATAATAACAGTAGAAATGTAGCAGAGAAATGCAGAGGCTTCCTATTTACCACTTAACTGTCTGCAAACTTGAAATGGAAATCTTATCTAAGTGAAATGCTGTTTCTTCTTGCTACCTTATTAGGTAAATAAGTCGCTATATTTTTAAATCCCATGTTTAAAAGTCAACTTGACAACTGGGCTTGAATATTTCAGTTTACAGATATGTTACATGCTCCAGGATATAAATGTGGCGTAACATGTCCCGTGTATCTCAGAGATTATACAGACTACATGCAGGTATAATCAAAGCATAGCCTTATCCTGGAATAACTTAAAATCCAAGCATGCAATGGGAAACTTATTCACAGCACTGTTTGTTCATAGACACCAATACTTTTTAAAGCAACACTTTTAATTAATTTTACCTTGAAAATATATATGGCATTCTGATTAAAGAATTGGCTATTTTTCTTTCCTTAGGTACCATTTTTTTTTTTTATCAGCTCTACTCAGAACCCTAATTGCTGTTTTAAAAGAAAACATTCCTGTCTCTCTACTTTCCTAAAATTTCCTGCAGTGCTTGTAAAGTTAGTCTGTTTTGTCTCAAGCTTCAGGTCAGTATCATGATACTCATTTTTAATGTAGTGGTTAGTTGTAACAGGAGGCTGCATCGCTTCCATTCTTTCCACTATTACACTATAGTGCTCCCTGCCAAAACCAAACGAAAAACAGCAGCTCGGGTACTTGCACATGAGCTGAGCTGAGGCTTCTACTCTGACTCCCCACACCCCCTTCTTTTTCTTTCTTTCTTTTTTCCTTCTTTTCTTCCTACCTTAACACAGTGATTCTTGGTTGGATTACAAGAAAAATAAAATAATAAAGCACACTATTTTTAGAGCAATAGATAAGACACACAGAAACCCCTCAGGTTCTTTGTGACTCAGTCTTTATAACATGTGGTCACTGTTTTCATGGCTGCCACACCTCTGAATACATTAGCATGAAAGAATACTATGTTCTGTTTAGATTGTTGGGAGAAGAGTGTGAGAGCATTCTGTAATTTTTTAAACAAGAGATATAATAAGAAGTGTACTTTGTAAAGTACAAAGGAAATCTTGGTGTTATTCTAAGTATGAGCTTTATAAAAAGAAGTCTAATTTTTCCTATAGAATATAGACCTGGTTAAACTATTATCGGTAGGTATTCCTTCTTGAAATTATCTTGATTTCTGTTATAATTGCCCAGTACTATTTCATTGTACAATAGAAAAGACATTTATTATTGAATAATTCATGCATTAAAAAAACAGTATCATAGGTTTATATAGTGAAAGACTTTCATTTAATATATCTGATATACTCAAATTTCATTAACATTAATTATTAAAGATTATTGTTCTCATAAAAGATGGTGTAAGATGTTTACTTTTCAAGATCAGTCATGATAACAGTTATGATAAAGCATTAGTGACAGTTTTTTACTGCTTTTTAAAAACACATAGTATTTAAAATAAATTTATTATAAGACATAAAACTAAAGTAATTTTAGTTACAAAATTTAGAGCTTTTTTTTAATAATACTTATTCGAAGGAACTATACAATTATGGTTTAAATTTTACCATATAATTGACAAATATTTATTAATGCTTCCTTAATATTAACAATAAAATAACTGTATACTGGTACATATAATGCAGACACGAACACATACCTTGTCAGGAAAGAGAAGATTTCTTCAAAGTAGTTATCCACCCTGTACTACTTAGCTACAATGTAAGTCCTCAAGACTTTTTAAGAAGAAAAGATGAAGTGTTACAATTAAAAGAAAAGGAAAAGAATTAGCCTGCCTAACACAGCCTGTGGTGTGGCTGCGTCCTGGGTGATACTGGAATAAACTGCTTCCACAGATTAGTCCATGTTAGTACTGAAGAGCAAGATTAAAACTTGTTACTGCTCATATGTTTTCCATCACTGTTTGTATTGTAGCCAAAACTCTAGCTAAACTCTAGACGTCTACTGGAAGATTTGGAAGTTAAAAAAAAAAAAAAAAGAGTTTAATAATCATGGCAACTGGCCATTGAAGCTGTAGTCAGTCACTCTAGAAATACCTGATTTGAAAATACTTTATGAAATTCTAACATGAATGAATACCTATAAATTAGTTTCAAAAATCACTCATCATTTATAGGCTAACAAAACATTTATCAGTCTTAGTAAAAAAAACACCCACATTAAACCCAAAGTCTACATATACCTAAGTAGCCGTGATTTTGTTTTCTCATAATGACTGGAGCTATTATGTTAAGCAAATGTCTCAAAACCTTTTTTAAAGCTTTTAACCCTGTGATAGGCATCTTAAGTAACTGCTAGCCAGACCGTGCAGAGTGTTCCCTGCCTCCATGTGTAGACAGCTATTCATGTCCAGGTAACTCATACACCTTTGCTTTGGGAGAGTCTCAGCTCTGTTCTCAATGGCATTCCAGAGATGCCATTCTCTGAGGAGAAAATCATTTTCCCCTTTTCCACTCCATGAGATTACCCAGCCCCACATCCATTAAACACACAATCCTTTAGGAGATATTTTTCTGACTCTAGGGGAAAGACTCAGTTGGATAGGTGATCTTGGTGAATCACCTGATGATTTGTACAGCTTTATTGAATAGCCTGTTCACAAAGTCATCTACTGATTTAGCAGAAATCCAGTCTCTCCTGTCAAAAAGTCTGAGTGTCTGTTGTTCCTTCTGTGCAGAAAAATAGCACAGAATCAAGCCAGCTACAAAATTTTGATCTGACATGTGTCAGGCAGCTTTGAGTTGGGTGTTCACTCTCCCTCATTTAGGTAAAAGTCTCATCTTTTAACCTCAAGTCTGACATCACTGGCAGCTCAGCACTCCACCACCCCACTCATCATGCCTCAGGTGCTGCTACAGCCCTCTCAGCCCGTCTTATTTGGAGTAGCATGCTCATATTCTCAATTATTCACTTACATTTTAGTTGAAAATATACCTGTTCATTTGATGAATTAGGAATAGGATGAAATTATTAACTGCATTTTATTAATCCTTGTGCCCAGAGCAGCCAGCATCTGCCTGAATTACATTAGTGCACAGTCATAAAAAGGAAGCTCACAAGCGAAATACAACTTGTCCTGCACAATGACTTGTTTTGTGTTTTAATATTTTATTGAAACATATATTAAAAGAGATAAACATATCATAATGGTACAGCTCAGTGAATTCTAATTCCTGATCAAGAAATCTGAACCCCTTCTCATTTTCCCCAAGAAAGATATTTCAGTGTCGTAGTTTATTCTTGAACTTTATACACATGCAGTCACATTATACATTCTTCATGTGTCGACCTGTTTTTCATTCAACATTATGGTTTTGAAAGCTACCCATGCCATTGTGGTTATCAATAGTTCATTTTAATTACATAGAAATTGCTGTATCTCAGCTTCCCCCAGGATACAGCAAGGTAGGACTGAGGAGATCTTCTCCCAGTTAGAAATCATTAGAAATACAGCTGTGTATCATCTATCTCCTTCATTCTGAGAAAAATCACCTTTGAATAAGACCCCTGAGGTCTATGTAAAACCTAATTCTTTTCTTTTCTATAAGTTTGGGGGTTTTTTTCCTTCACCTGTCCAGTGTGTTCTGCTCTAAACATTGAAGAACTAGTTGTATTAGAACAGTGTCCTTAGTAGAAGTTGTGGTTATATTATGTTGCAAATGAGGTAAATTACTAAACTTAAAAGGTAATATTCTTTTTACTTTGTGAACAGAAAACTTGACTGCTTTGAAAACTGTATAAAATGCAGATTTTTGGCCTCTATACCAGTGATTGTGAAAATAAAAATAGATACTAATACCATGCTCACATATGATTTCTAAGATGATTCCTAGTCTTTCTGGTGTAGATGTAGACTGCAGAGATCAAAGTCCATAATACAAATTAAAATAAAGAAGGGCCTGAGAAACTGTCTCATAGAACTAAAAGAGTAATGGGTAAGGTAAGTTCTGTAGGAGCTGTGACATAGATAGGCTGAGGGGATGCACAATGCCTGCCAGTACTTTGTATTTTGGTATCTAGCACTCCCTTACTTTGTTAGCAAATTGGAAAAGATTATAGTACTATGGAGGAAAATGAGATGAGATTACAGGGTCAGGGCCCTCACAGTTGGGTGAAAGCTGCAAGGCTGTATGCTATAGCTCTTAATAATTGGTCAGGAATTTATAACTGTAGATCATGAGCTATAAGCAATATTCAGTCTGCATCTGGATTTAGAGCATATGGCTTTTTAAAAATAATATCAAGAAACCTTTCAGCAAAGTCCAAATTTTTAGCATATCTTGAATAATGCTGTCCAGAAAAACCAACCTGAAGTTCTGGTTGGCCAAATTCTCTGTCCTTTATAGTAGGTGTCTCCTCTCTTCTCCACTTCCTGACCTCACGGATTCACTGCTGCAGTGACAGTTTATGGAGCAGAGTTTACTCTTGTTCCCTTGCTTGAGGTTTCAAGTTATAAAAAATGAATTATTGCCGCCGGGTGGTGGTGGCACTTGGGAGGCAGAGGCAGGCAGATCTCTGTGAGTTCGGGGCTAATACAATACAATTTAGCTTATTACAGTGTATGGATGTGAAAGACTATTAAGTATCTCTCTGGTGGTTTGCATAAGTAACTCCCATAGGCTATAATATTGGCACTGTTTGGAGAGGCTGTGGAACCTTTGGTAGATGAAGCCTTGCTAGTGGAAATAGGCCTCTTGGGGCAGGCTTTGAGTGTTTATAGTTTCATCCCACGTCATGTTTTCTGTCTGATTCATGCTTGTAGTTGAAATGTGATTTCTCAGGTTCCTTCTCCAACTGCCATTTCTGTTTCCTTCACTTGCTGCCCTGCCTCCCAGCCAGGATGAACTCCTATCCCTCTGGAACCAGAAGCCAAAGTAAATTGTCCTACAAGTTACCTAGGTCATGGTGTTTTATCACAGCTACACTCACTGTAGTCTTAAAAAGTGTTTTTGCTTTGAGAAATCAGTGTGAGAAATGATTGTATTTTAAATAAATAGCCCAGATCGTTCCTTTGAGAGGACCTGAGAGTGGTGAGCACATCTAGCTTCCAGATCTGGTTTCCATTTATTATTTCTCACTAGAAGGAATATCATGCCTAATAATAGACCTGTGAGCTTCAGTTAGTTCTTAAACCTCATACACTGCAGTGTAGGACCCATTGAGACATCTGAGATGTGATTATAAATGGTGTGCTTGATAATACTGAACCAACATTCAATTTTTTTTTAATTATCTAAAAATAATAATTGACCCAATAGTAAGGAAATCTTGTTTTTAAGAGATTCATACTGAAATAATGGAGATGAATGATAGAATATGTTCATAAGGCCCATATTCACCCCTGACTAGTAGATGAATGAATAGATATAGATAGAAATGTGTAATTAGATGTATAGATAATTATAGATTTAGGTGCAAGTGAGTGGATGGATGGATAAACAGTCACAAATATGGAAACAGGCAGATGAAATAAATTGGCAAAGTATTAGTTGGTATGTGTAAGTGGAGAGCTTATAATTGCACATTAATTATTATTTTAACTGTCCAGTAGCTTTGACAATGTTAATAAATAGAATAATTAAATATTTAACACTGGGGAAGATGAACCAGTTTGTCTTAATTTAATCTTTGCTTTACCTTTATTGTAATAAAATACTTCATGTAAAAATCATTTTAAGTTCATTTAGTTGTTACTCTCGGCAAGGTTTCTTTTCTTTTTACCTTAAGACTTCCTTGTTTTTATTTTATGTATTCGTGTTTTTTTTGCATATCCATATGTATTTATGTGTATTGTGTGTGTGCCTGGTGCCTGCAGAGACCAAATCCCTGGAACTGGAGTTTCAGGCGGTTGTGAGCTGGCAATTGAGTCCTAGGCAAGAGCAGTCTGTGCTCTTAATCACTGAGCCATCTCTCCAGTCTTAGGCATGGTTTCTTAACTTCCATACATATATCCATGTAGGATTTGTGCTGATGTTTTATAAATCTCCTTGTGTGGGTGCATGCACATGAACTAAGTATGCAGATGTGTGTGGATATGTGTGTGGATGCTTGTAGAGGCCCAAGGTCACCTCAAGAGTCATTCCACTGGTGCCATCCATGTTGTGTTTTAAGACAGACTCTTACTTGTGTGTCTGGCCAGTGAATCTTGGGATCCATGTCTCTACCATCTCAATGCTGAGATTACAAGCACACACCACTATGTCTAGCTTTTATCATGGGTACTGGGGTCTCCATGTTTGCATAGTAAACTGTTTACTGACTGAGCCATCTCTGCAGCCCATTTTATAAATACTTTGACGTATGCAAAGTAGCTTTAATCATAGTCCCTAAGGGATGTCCTACAATGGACTTAAAATGTAGAATGCTTTCTTTTCTTTTGAGTTTTAGAATACTAGTTGGGTTAATCTTCAGTAGTTCTCATGCAAATTCAGTGCTTGTAAATGTAATTCCCATGTTCTGCAAAACAATGAATTTCCAGCTGATCCCAGCTTACAAAAGACTTGCTTATATCCACTGATGACTTGATGTAAGTTTATTTGACCACAGAGATTGTTACTTAGAAACAAACCAGAACATTTTAATAACATGATGTATTCCTTTTCTTTTCCAAACTAATACTCATTTAGTATAATCACATGTTATTTTTAAGACAGTTCTGCTTTCCCTGGTGTAGGGTTCACATTCTTCACATTTTATGCAAAGGAAAAAATAAGCTAGTATGTAAGTTTATACTCTATCCATTTATATATTTAAAAGGAAACAAAACTTGAAAGGAAAAAGTAGTCATGTTGTTATTTTTTTGTTGTATAATCATGAAGATATACTTACCAAGTTAAAACATTTGTTCCCTTTGGGAATGACGACATATGATAGACAGAATTCCAGCAGGGCTGTCAGTTTCAAATGTTCTTGCTCGGCACACTGAAGCAAGATTGCATATGAGTAGTATGCCAAGGACTTACTTCTTACATATAAACTTAAATATACATTCCACAAAACTACAGTTTGCAGTAGACTTTCTTTAGCTGAAAGTCTTTTGGGGGTGTAGGAGATAAATATTAACTTTCAGTATTCTGTTTGTGAAATTTTTTATTAGTTCTTTTAAATTTTCTTGATGTAATTTATCTTGATCATATTCACCTCTGTCTGGTTCAGTTGAGTTAGGTTCAATTGGAGCTAATAATCATAGGTCCAGAAATGAAATAAGAAAGGACAAACTTGTCGTGGAATGCTCTGCCTCAACTTTGCTGCATGCTAGAAAGGCCTGAACTTTCCACACAGGCTGTATAAGGGACTCAGTTGATGTTATTGCTAAGAGAGGAGTCTATCTACTAGAGAGGCTTAGTGATCAAATACCATTTCTAGTTTGGTTGGCTGTTTTAAGGAATGTACAGGATTTTTTTTTTGCACTTTTTGAATATTACAAGTATCTACAGTGACTCATGCTTATAGATTAAATTTAATTTTCTTTCTTATCAATTTGGTTTGTTTGTTCATAGCCCAGAGTGATGGGTAATTTACTATGTATGTAGTCCTGACTGGCCTCAAACTTGAATAATTGTTCTGCCTTACTCTTCTGAGTACAGGGATTACAGGCATGTCACCACACCAAACCTAGTCAGTTTTGTTTATTTATGATTTGTTGGTTTGTTTATTGTGTATGTGTCTCAGTATATTTGAGTGCCTGAGGCAGCCAGAAGAGGGTGTCAGATTCCTTGGAGCTAGAGTTACATGTGGTTGTGAGGTAACCAATGTGTATGCTGGGAACTGAACTTGAGGCCTCTGGAAGAGCAGCGAGTACTCTTCTACTGAGACATTTCTCCAGCCTTGGCCAGTTTGTTTGTTTGCTTTTCTTTTTAAAAATATTTAATTTTTTTATGTGCATGAGTGTTTGTCTTTCATTTCATGTGTATAAGTACACCATGCTTCGTGCCCGCAAAGATCAGAATAGGGCATTGCATTTCCCAGAACTAGAGTTACAGATGGTTGTGAGACATCACGTGGGTGCTGAGAACTGAGCCTGGGTCCTTTGTAAGAGCAACAAATGCTCTTAACCTCTGAGCCATCTGATTGTTTTGTTTTGTTTTTGTTTTGTTTTTCAAATCTAGAATGAGAAGTACTTTAGACTTTCATACCTAATGGTGCTCTCTTAGTCTGGAGTTTGGCTCAGCGATGTTCTACACCATACATAGTTCACTCTGTTCTGTGTCATGAATATGAACACACTGTGTCACAGTGAAAAGATGGGCACACTTGAGTTTTGTTGTTGATCCCCCACCTGCTCTTCAGGAGAGCCATGGTTTGCTGAACTGCTGACATGGCTAGCCAAGAAGCCTGATGTATTGTGTTGATTCTCTGGCCCAGTACAGAGCACTATGCTGAACACTACCCTAGTGTCCTTAACCTGTTCTTTTTCTCTACTGTTTATCATAATCTAATGAAATGCTACTTTAGATAGTAATACCCACTACACAAAAGGCCTGGCAACCTTGAGCAATTCATTTCATTCCCTATGCACCTGCCTGTTTGCTGAAGTCTCTGAATAAAGACATTGATACTCATATTCAAAAGTCAGCCCTAGGCTCAGCACTTTATAATATCACATCATTTAATCATTTATCCACTGTGCTACACAGTTATTTCCCCAATTTTGTGGAAGACAGATCTAAGTTTTAGACTAGGTCTGTGGCTACTTATGATTTCAGTTCTGAGTTATATTCTTTTTTCTTTTTTTTTTTAAGTACTGGAGATAAATCTTAATGTTTCATAGAATCTAGAGCTTAGTGGTATCTAATGATTGTCTGGCATTAGGTTAGAGCTAACCAGAAATTTCTTTTAGTGAAATCTTTTAACACTTTTTAAAAATTTAGGCCAATCAGTGATGATCAGAACTGATATGCAACCATGAACAAAGAATTAGTTCAGTCATCTCAGTTTATAAATTCTTCTCTGAGGAAACTTTTACTCTTCCCCGAAATAAGAGGAAAGGATAGAACTGATATCATATAGGGTTTTGTTTATACTACCCTTTGAGGTTCCCTTAAACAGCAGAATTTGAATATTTCATTAAATCATTGGCTTGGGAACATAGTAATTCATGGTATGTTTAAATGATGGCTTTGGAAGGACTGTGATGCAGAACAACTATATTGATTACTAAGTATTTCCAGTTGTCAAAGCATGATTTAATTATTGAAAGACTATGCTCTGGACTGGAAAACTAGCTCAGTGTTAAGTTGTATACTGTTCAGAGGATACAAGTTAAGTGCCCAGCACCCAACATGAGGCAGTTCACAACAACCTGTAACTCCAGCTCTAGAATTTCATGCCTCTGGCTTCTGTGTGTCCCTCCACACATGTGCACATTCATACATCCACACAAAGTTTAAAATACACTGTTTTTCTAATGTCTAGATTAGAAAAAATTAATAAGAAAAGTTATCCCTGATTAACTTAATGACCCTGTGAACATTTTTCTTTTGAAAACGCTTAATTTTTTTTCAGATTCTTTTCTGTTTTTTGTTTGTTGGTTGGTTGGTATTTTGGGGGGGGGGATAATGTTTATATCAACTTTGGATGACACATGAATTGATCCATCGCACAGAATGAAAGAGTTCAAAAACAGAATTCTTTGTTTTCTCCTAAGTTTTACAGTCCTTTTGGAAAAACACAATATACCTATCCATAGCTGCTACGCAACATCCCGTACACAAAGACATCTAGCAATGTCTCAATAGAAATACCAGGTGGTCAGTTAGGCATAATTAATAAACTCAGATATGACCTGAGTGTTAATGCTAACATACTCTGAAGTACTGGAGGAAGCTTCTGGAAGGGTCAGACTTTAGGTACAGTTCTTCCTGTGCCTAGAAACTAGCTTTGTAAAGACAGAGGCTAAAGTCATGGCAACTGTGGTGAACTTGAGATGAGGGTAAGCTGACTCTCAAAACATGTGTCCTGGCCCATACATTCACCCACCAACCCTAGGACTTCCTGACTTTACTGTCCTCCTATCTCTACAGTCTTGTACTATAAGCCAGGTTCAGCCTGTCCTCTGACAAATGGCCACTTCCAACTTCTCTGATAAAAACAAAGTTGCTTCGTTTGGAGGAGTGGTAGGTTCACTTCCTTATCATTGAACTAGATCTCCCATGAGCCTTGTGTGATGTGATCCACTTGTCTATTCGAAACATAGTATTTAGGTCCTCTCTGGTTCCTGGCATATTTATTCCTTCATAACACCAGGCTATATGTTCACTAGATCATATCTTAGTATTTTTAAAAATCATTGTGTACAATAAGCCAAATCTCAAATTTAAGAATACAGATAGCATTCTATGTACATATGTACAAAGTCAAGACACAACATTAATGTTTTCCCAATGATGGCTAGTCTAAGACTTCTTAGTGCACATATGTGTTAATGATTATAACAGATTTATGAGGCCAGACTGAACATCTGTTTGTTATAACATTATATCAAGAAGAATGTTTGCTGTAAGGACATTTATCACTATTTTTATGAAATTAAAACATCCCATTCAGAACATGATGAAATCTCAAGACTGAATAGGTTCCATGCTGAAAACATTCATTAGACTATAAAAGAAAAAAAAAAAGAAAGAAAGAAAGAAAAAGAAAAAAAAACAGTTGAAATAAATGAATCCTCCAAATTCAGGGCAAAGTTCTAACTGTCATTCTGATTTTCAGCTTTCTGAGAGAGTCTGCTACCTTAACAAAGTTGGGGAAAGTGTCTGTGGCTGCACACACCATCCTTTCCTTGCAGGCTGTCAGCTGTGACTACATATTCCCTGAGAGTTCTCAGGCCCTGGCAGAAGCAGCCTAGGCTGCTATGCTCCTTGCATCACTACCTGTTTTACTGATGGACACTCTTGCCTGTGTGCTTGATTTTCTACTGCAGCCCTACCTGAAAGGAGAGGGCTTCTCCGTTCAGTTTGTCATTGGCTCTCTAAAGTGGCACCATAATGCAGCTAAAGAAAGGTACAGTAGACTTGACAGGTAATACATACCTGTAGTCCCAACACTTGGGAAGCCAAAACAGAAGGACCATGATGAGTTTAAAGGCAGCCTGAGCTATAGAATGAGACTATTTGGAAATAAAACGTTTGAGAATAAGAAATAAATTGTTTAATAACCCATCGCTGTTGTATTTAAATATTAACTTGATTGGCTTATCATACTCAGTTTGAGTTCCCTTTGACCTGAGCATGAGCATTTATTGCTTCTAGTTCCTGATTTTCGACTTAGTATGACTAGCTATTTCAGTTCCTTTGACTTCATTGCCATGATCAAACTGTATCACAAAATAAACCATTTTTTCCTTGAATTGGCTTTTGTCAGGGTATTTTGTCACAGTGTAGTGGTTTGAAAGAAAATGGCCCCCAATGGGAGTGGCACTACTAGGAGGTGTGGTCTTGTTGTAGGAAGTACGTCACCATGGGGGTGGGCTTTGAGGTCTCTTTTACTCAAGCTTCCCTCAGTGTAACACTCAGTCCACTTCCTGTTGCCTGCATATCAAGATGTAGCCAGCACCATGTCTACCTGCACACCACCATGTTCCCCTTCATGATCATAATGGACCGAACCTCGGAAACTATAAGTGAGTCCCCCCTCAATTCAGTGTTTTCTTTATATGGTCATGGTGTCTCTTCCCAGCAATAGAACCCTGACTAGGAGTCACAGTAATAGGAAAAGATGCTAAAGCAGTGTCTAAAGCTAAAAATGAAGTCGTGAGCCTAGTGTTTCTCCAGACCCCACAATTGAAAATTAATGAAGTCAACATGGTTTTTGTATGCATCTTGTAACTTTTTTTTATCAGTATAGAGATCAGAGGTCGTCATGTTTGCACATGCCTTTAATCCTAGCACTCGGCAAGTTCCAGGCCAGCCAGAGCTATACAGTAAGACACTGTCTCAATAAGTAAATATAATTTATATTAATAAGAAGAAATCATTACAAGTTAGTGTGTAATAAATACTACTTTGTTCATTAAACTGATAAAAAAAGTACATTTCAGCAAATATGGCAAAAGAGATAGTTGCTAACTATAACTAGTGGAGGAATGTTTTCAGAAATGAGTTTTTTTTTTTACATTTAACTCGGCTTATAGTTAGTAGTAATTTGTATTTTTTTTTAACAAGCTACAACTTTCTATAGTTTCTCTCTGTGTGTGTCTCTCTATCTCTCTGCTTCTCTGTCGATCTACATAACCCTGGCTGTCCTGGAACAGCCTAGTCTCAAACTCACAGAGACCCTCCTGTCTCTGCCTCCCAAGTGCTGGGACTAAAGATGGTGTGACCAGCTTACTTTAAATAATCTTTTGATCTTGCTGAAGAAGACATGGACGCTGTCTTAAAATGCCATTTTTTTTTTTAACTTTAAAAAGTAATTCTGCCAGGTGGTGGTGGCACACGTCTTTAATCCCAGCACTTGGGAGGCAGAGTCAGGCGGATCTCTGTGAGTTCGAGGCCAGCCTGTTCTACATAGCGAGATCCAAGACAGGCACCAAACGACACAGAGAAACCCTTTCTTAAAAAACAAAAACAAAAACAAACGAACCAAAAGTAATTCTGTCTTATAGTGTAGAACTTTCGTATGCCCTTCTGCTAGCTTTCCTTACCATTACTAATGTGCATATAACCACTGTAAACTAAACTAAATCAAGAAGTTAGCATTAGAATAGTGTTTGGGGAGCTGGTGAGATGGTTCAAGAAGTGAAGAACAGGCACTGCTCTTACAGTGGACCCAAGTTCAGTTCACAGCCTCACATCAGTTTGCTCAGAACCACCTGTGACTCCAGCTCCATGGCATCCAACACCCTCTTTTTAGCTTCAGAGGGCATTACACTCCTGTGCACAACCCAACCCCCACCCCACCCACACAAAGTAAAGAGATGTCATTTCAATGCATGAGTAAAATTTATAAGTGGCAAAAGAAAACTTGAGATTACTTGATGTTTTGTGGCTTAAGAACAATACTTGAATACAGTCTTATGCATGAAAATGCATAGGATGATATTTCTCTAGGTCTAATATAATTGTTTTCAAGATGAAGATGTTCTAGAGCAGAGTCCTCATCTTCTTCAACATTACAGATTTGTTCAGGAAGAATATTCCTAAAGAAAAATAGACATGTAAATTAAAAGCAATCCAAGTAATCTAACTTCAGGATTTAGAAGTTACATTTTAAAATATGTTTTAGTTCTTAACATGAAGTTAAGCAGGTCATAGTGACTCACATCTGTGATTTCATAGTCAGGAGCTTAATCAGGGATATCAGTGAGTTTAAAGATAGTCGTCACTACTCAACTGAGTTCCAGGCCAGCCTGGTCTAATAATACCAGGTCGCAAAAGGGAGGAAAAAAGACAGTAGAAGTAAATTATTAGATCTACACAACTGTAAGAAATGAAGCAATAAGAGTGTTGTCACAACCTGCAAAGTGAGGAAGTTCTTCCTAATTGTTGATTTTAAACAGAACTTCTGTTATTGGGTAGTTGTGTAGCCAAGGCTAGCCGTTAACTCCTGATCCTGTTGCCTGCCTTCACCTCTCAATTGCTTGAATTAGGAACATGTGCCACTGAACTTATCTCCATAATGTTCCAGATTAATCTTCTAGTCACCCATGCTGCCTAGGCAGGCATAATGATTAGACATGCAGAAACCTTCCAAAGTGAAGGAAGATGAGTTCCAAGGAAGTTATTCAGAATTTACCTTTATAAAACTCTATATTCAGGCAATTATTGTATGCCACAGATCACTTTACATGTACATGGAGGTTATAGTATAGTGTATTTATTGCTTTACCACCTTAAATGAGTCTTGTCTCTAAGGCTCCACATACTGTGTAGTAATACTCTACTTAATACTGTAGAATTTTGCAAAATTAACACAAAAGTGGAAATCATTATGAATCTTCACATACCTATTATTCCATTTTTAGCAATTATTAACATTGCCAGTTTTGTTTAGATCTAATTTTTTTTTACAATTTATTTATTTATTATGTATACAGCCTGTATGACTGCAGGCCAGAAGAGGGCACCAGATTTATGGTTGCTGGGAATTGAACTCAGGACCTCTGGAAGAGCAGTCAATGCTCTTAGCCTCTGAGCCATCTCTCCAGCCCCTAGGTCTGATTTTTAGCACCAGGTTTTCTCTTCAAAATAAATCTAAAAATTCATATTATGAGTATTATTTAATTTGTCAACCAAAATTTAAATTCAAAATTTACCGAATCTTATTGTTGTTCAGCCTCAGAAAATGCAGTGCTTTCATTTCTGGTATTCCAGGTGGTATGGATTTTAAGTCATTGTGATCCAGAAATAATTCTCTCAGAGAATGATATGCCCCATAGAATGAGACTAGGTCCACACCATCATCCGCAAGTCTATTAAATGACAGGTACAAATACTCCAGGCCTGGTTCCATATGGCCAAACACATAGCCAGGGATCCGTTCAATCTGGTTCCCAATTAGTACAAGGTGCAGCAGAGGCTTAGGTAGATAGGAGGGGACATGGTAAAGCTTGTTATAGGACAGGTCAATGGATTCAAGATTTCTGCAACAAAGTGAAAGTGAACAGGATTAGGAGCTTCAGTAGACTGACTGGCCGTCCTAATGAACCTAAACAGAACCAGATTATATATGTCAGCCTGGGTCTGTTGGCCCCCAAGCTCATATTCTTACCGACATCGACACAGTACCTTAGCTAGGGTAGTTCATCAGAGTTCACTCAGATCCTTTGGGAAAATGGGGAAACTAAATTCAAATTGTTGAATCAAGTGAAATCCACAAGTCTTTATTTCTAGTGATGATGTTTCCTGATTTGTGGTTGGGGTAGGGACTGCCCGTGCTTTTGTTATTTGATTTATCATCTGGCACATCAGGGACTTGGGGTGAGATGAGGGGTTAGAGTGAAATGGAGGAATGTAGAAGTGTGAATGCACTGGGAAGCCCTGGGGATGTGGTGGGTGAGCTGCTTTGTTTCAGAAGCTCCCCGAGTATACAAGGGCTTCTGCCCAGCCCTCTTCACCCAATAAAGATTCCTCTATTTACAACGGACTTCATTGTCCTCCAGTTGGGTCCAAAGCCTCTTTTCATCTCTGTGAACAGCCCATTTCCCAGGCTGTTCAACTTAGGAGTATATCCTTGTATGAACATTCAGCCTATGTTTGGGCATATTCTTTGGACATGATATCAGATTGGGCTTGCCTTCAACTCATTCATTCTTTGCTAAAGACTACAAATAGGCTGTTGACTCCTTCTAGGAAGGTGGATTCTGTTTTGCACCTCTACTCTCAAACAAAACCTTCTTGAGGAAGAGAAATGGTTTGGACCAAAGAAGGCAGTATGGTGTAGGAAGACAGGCCTGGCCTCTGCAGCTTGGTTGGTATTACCATCTAATGATGAAGAGAAAGGGTGTCAACACTCCTCTCTGTGTGCAGAGGATTATGCCATTTAAACTGACAACTTGTAAGGTAGGCATTGACTGTTATGGGTCAACCCCATTTCTTGCTAGTTTAGTACTTAGTGGGTCCACAGGCAATAGTGATCATAATATCACTTATCTAATAAATGGTTTGGAAACTCAGTGAAGTAGCTAAATTTTGGAATTAAGAGTAACAGTTCCATGGGAAAAGATGCTAAGAAAATTGAACTGTGGTAGATACTTACTCTTGATTTATCCATGCTAAAGGAGCAATCCGACTTTCTTCTATTTTATTATAACGTAGTACAATCATATTGATCTTTCTGGTATGATTGAAACAAATTTCAGTTATTTCTTCAATTTGATTATTTTCTAGGTATAATTCCTATAAATAAGAGAAAATATTATTTTTCTTCCACTTGTGTGCAGTGATATCCAGTTTCACAAAAACTAAAATAGACTATTCTCAGTAGTCTTATTTAAAGTCTTATTACTTTTTTCAAGTGAGTTCATACTTTTAAGATGTCAAATTTTATACCTAATAACATAAAAAATACTGCCTATCATTATGGGATTAAATAAATTTAATTTGTGTTTATGCATATGCATATTTGAGTGTGGGTGTGTATGCATACATGTTTGTGCAAAAGCATGTGGAGGACAGAGATTGGTATCAGGTATCTTCCTCAGTCTCTCTCCACCTTAGTTTTTGATACAGTCTCTTACTGAGCCTGGTGATCACTGATTCACCTAGACTAGCTGGACTAGTGGGCTCCAGAGATATCCCTGTCTCCCCATCCTAGGTGCATACTACCTCATACAGCATTTTGTGGGTGCTAGAAATCAAACTTGGATCCTTACATTTATGTAGCAAGCACTTTACAAAGTCATCTCTTCAGCTAGGTAAACTTAGTTTTTTAGCCATAATGTTATATGATACAGCATATCATATAATTGTATAAATTTTCTGATTTATAAAACTTAATTAGCCAGGCCTGGTGGCACATACCTTTAATCCCAGCACTTGGGAGGCAGAGGCAGGCAGATCTCTGTGAGTTCAAGGCCAGCTTAGTCTACAAGGCAAGTTCCAGGACAGTCATGACTATTACACAAAGAAACCCTGTCTCCAAAAAAAAAAAAAAAAAAAAAAAAAAACCAAAAACAAACAAACAAAAAAAAAACCACTTACATTAGTTATGTTACTTGAACTTCAGAATCCTGAAAGTTGGGGGTAGAAATAGGAGAGAGAGGGGGGAGAAAGAAAGAGAGAGAGAGAGAGAGAGAGAGAGAGAGAGAGAGAGAAAGAAAGAAAGAAAGAAAGAAAGAAAGAAAGAAAGAAAGAAAGAAAGAAAGAAAGAAAGACTCACAAAGTTGGGGGTAGAAATAATCACAACTTGGGTTGGGGGATTTAGCTCAGTGGTAGAGCGCTTGCCCTAGCAAACACAAGGCCCTGGGTTCAATCCTCAGCTGAAAGGAAGGAAGGAAGGAAGGAAGGAAGGAAGGAAGGAAGGAAGGGTCACAACTCACCAGTGATAGGCCTGTAGAGAAAATAATGCTCACCCTAGGTTCCAGGGCTAATGCATGAGGATCCAGTCTAGCTGAGCCTGAGCTTCAGACCAGCTTCCCCACTATTCAATAGTCTCTATAATTATTTTAGGTTCATGTTTTTAGACTTGAGTTATAACTTATTTACTCATAAAATTAACATTCATTAAGTTGCTGGTATTAGGGGGCTGGAGAGATGGCTCAGTGGTTAAGAGCACTGGTTGCTCTTCCAAAGGACCTAGTTTCAATTCTCAGCACCCACATGGCAACTCACACCTGTCTATAACTCCAGTTCCAGGGGACCCAGCACATTCATAGAGACATACATGCAGGCAAAACACCAATGCACATAAAATAAATTTTTTTAAGAAAGAAAATTGCTGGTATTAGAAAAAAAATTTCCTAAAGAGTCTTAATTATTAATTTTTTTCTGGTTATAGTTAGAATGCTTAAGTATAATTGGCTTACATGTTGAATGTAACTTTTTATTCATATCATGGTTATTTTCCTTTTGTCTTATTCTGGCATTTGTTAGAAATGCATAAGGAACATTTAGCTTTTTGCTTTTATTGTCTTGTGTACTTAAGGGATGAATTACCTGAGAGATTTCTAAACTCAAGTGTACATCAGAATCACCTCATTTAAAGTAGAAAATTCCAACCTAAATAAATCACAGGAAGGGGTATTTAAGTAGGTTCTGGAATACTCATCCATATACTGAAGACTCCAAAGCTATAAGAAAGTTGATATGTGACAGTCTTCAGATGTGCCATGATGTAAGGCTGGCCTGCAGCAGTGTTTTTAAAAGGATTTATAGCAAATAGCATGTAATGTATACTGTGTGCCCAGAATTTCTAAGATCAGTAGAAACAGATCCCTTTGGAGAGACAGAAGACAGGCTGGAAAGTTCAGACATGGGGAAGAGAATATTGATTTTTTTCTTTTTATCACCTAAGTTGCATGTGTATGTTTTACCAGTTGCATGTATCAAAGTATTTATAATTGTATTATATTTTGTGTGCATATATAGATATGGATAGACATATGTATAGAAATCAAAAGACAACTTGTAGGTTATCAGTTATCTCCACAATATGGGTCTCGGATCAGACTCAGATCGTCAGGCTTTGCAGCAGCTGGGTTACCAGTTAAGCCATCTCTCTGGTCCCTAAAATGTGTCTTTAAAAAATAATTTAGGTGTCTGACTTTGCTGACAAAGAATAAGAATTAGCGTGTCAAGGATAGGTTTAGGGGTGTTTATGTCTTAATAATTTACATGAGAGTTGGGATACGCTTTTGATCCCCAGTACCATATAAAGCAGGGCATGGTGGTGGTGCATGCCTGTGATCTCAACACTTGGGAGGTAGAAGCGGCAGGATCAAGAGTTCAAGCCCAGACTAGGATAATAAATTCCTGTTTTAAAACAAAAAAATTACCTGGACATAGTGGCGTACACCTTTAAATCCCAGGACTCTGGAGGCAAAGGCACATGGGTCTCTAAGTTCAAGTCCAGCCTGGTCTAGAGAGCAAGTTCTAGGACAGCCAGAGAGCTACACAGAAAAACCCTCTCTCGAAAAAAAGAAAACAAACAACTAGATAATTCTGATGTAAAGCCAAGTACTGGTAAAGTCCAGTGTTCTATTGCTATGTCTCTTTAGCAGTTGGAAGAAGCAGGACTGTAGTGCAATCATAAGAGATAGCTCTCTAGTCTCGATCATAGGACTAAAGGAACTCTCTACTGGCTTCTTGGGGATGAACATGGAATGTGATAGAAACAAGTTAAGATAAGGAGCCCTGAGTTCCAGCTTGGTCTGTGGGTATATATAAACTCTGGACCTCAGTGTTCCTAATTCAAGAAATGAGCATTGACAGTTATTGGCTAAAGACCACCTGCGTCGGAAAGAGTACTTCTGGAAACCACTGGGGACTCCAGAAGGTCTGAAATAAGAACAGGATCTGGAGCCTGAAGTGAGACACAATATAGTTTTCAATAGAACTAATGAAAATTTCTAAGCTTCAGAGTTGATGAAATAGTCCAGGCCTTAATGTACAATTCTTAGATCCATCCATATTGTTATCATTAGGTCAGAATGTGCTTTTACTGAGAACTTGTGAATTGGGGATGTGTTGGATAATTTTATGTCAACTTGACACAAGCTATAGTCATTTGAGAGGAGGGAACCTCAATTAAGAAAATGCCTCCATAACATCAGGCTGGAGGCAAGCCTGTAGGGCATTTTCTTAATTAGTGATTGATGGGGGAAGGCCCAGCCCATTGTAGGCAGTGCCATCCCTGGGCTGGTGGTCCTGGGTTCTATATGAAAGCAGGCTGAGCAAGCCATGTGGAGCAAGCCAGTAAGCAGCACTCTTCCATGGCCTCTTCATCAGCTCCTGTCTCCAGGTTCCTGCCCTGTTTGAGTTCCTGTCCTGACTTCTTTTGATGATTGAACAGTGTTGTGGAAGTGTAAGCCAAATAAACCCTTCCTCCCCAGGTAGCTTTGGTCATGGTGTTTTGTCACAGCAATAGAAACCCTAAGTAGGACAGGGGACAAGTAGTTAAACTTGCTAGTTCTGGTTTAGGATAATTTAATCGGTCTGTTTCCCCACCAAGAGCTGTCATCATTGCCACTTTTCATGTTATCAGATGTATCTAATACTCAGGTGATAGTGAATTCTGTATATAGTGCCAGAACTCTATTGAGTTTAATATATATTACAGTAAGTAGTCTTCTAAGATATTTATTTTGGGGCCAACTAGATAGCTTAGTAGGTAATAAGTGCTTGCCACACAATCCTAACAACCTGAATTGGAGCCCAACAATCCATGGTGGAAGAGAGAAAACCAACTCCCAATTGTTGTGCTCTGACATCCACATGCCCATATATATATGCCTGTACCCATGCATGACTCTGTCTCTCACTTTCACAACAACAGCAACAACAATAATAATAATATTTAAAGGATACATTTGTATATTTTTATAGTATATAATACTATAAAACATTAGAAGTTCAGGGTAATGGCACACAGCTACACTTAGGCACTCAGGAGGCTGAAGCAGGAGGATCATGATTTCAAGGCCAGCCTGAACCTCATAGTGAGACCCTGTCTCAGAAAACAAAACAGAAATTAGAAGAAAGATATCAGTACCTCAATAGAAGCAGGAAGACCTTGTGGTATGATTCTAAATTTGTTTTTTCCCAGACGTAGATATGATAGGCTCTTCAAAGATTTGAAAGCTAAAGGATTGACATTGATTTCACTGAGATTGTTTCCTTCCAATTCTAAGGTGACAAGTTGGTTTAAGTCTAGAAAAATAAAATTATCTGAATATTAGAATAACATGCAGTTTGGGCTGATGATGTAGCTCAGTGGCAGAGCACTTGCCTGAGACCTCGGCTGGAGCCCCAGAACTGTGCAAAGAAACAATAAAAAGAGGAAAGAAACTATTTTTTAAAATTCAGTGTATTTGGAGATTTATAATTTCTTTATCTGGGATTCCCCAATAAATCCTTTTCCTGGGTAATACATGACTTCTGCACAATTCAACCAGGACAAGAGTCATGGTTGGGGAAAATAATTCAGGTGTTGTAGGGTACAAATATGTATAAGGAGCAGAAACAAGGAAAAACAGAAGGTAGACAGAGTAAGGATCACCTCTAGAGGCCATGTTCCTTGTATTGGCTAGTTTTATGTCAACTTACCACAGCTGGAGTCATCGGAGAGGAGGGAATCTCAATTAAGAAAATGCCTCTATGACAGACTGAACACAAGCTGGTAGGGCATTTTCTTAATTATTAATTGATGAGGAAGGACCCAACCCATTGTGGGTGGTGCTGTCCTTGGGCTGGTGGTCCTAGGTTCTATAAGAAAGCAGGCTGAGTAAGCTATGGGGAGCAAGCCAGTAAGCAGCACCCCTCCATGGCCCTGATCAGTACCTGTCTCCAAGTTCCTACCCTGCTTGAGTTCCTGTCCTGACTTCCTTGGATGAACAGTGCTGTGGAAGCATAAGCCAGTAAACTCTTTCTTCCCAAATTGCTCTAGAGGGTCATGATATTTCATCACAACAATAGTAACCATGATTAAGACACTTGCCAAACAGGGATTTGGAATTCAAATGGACAAGGAATTAAGAGTGTCATGACATTCATTGGAAGCATTTGCAGATAACTGTAGGTATGAACTGGCAATGTGATAGGCAATGGGAGGGTGATTCCTTTCTCTGAAACACAGAAACAAACACTGTCCTCACAAACCCTCAATCTCTCAACAAGAGAGTTAGAAATATAGCAGAATACCAGGTGTAGTGGTGCATACCATTAATCCCAGCACTCAGGAGGCAGAGGCAGGCAGATCTCTTGAGGCCAGTCTGGTCTACATAGGAATGTTCCAGGACAGCTGGAGCTACACAGTGAGATGCTCTCACAGAGGAGGAGGAGGAGGAGGAGGAGGAGGAGGAGGAGGAGGAGGAGGAGGAGGAGGAGGAGACTGGCACAGAGTGAAGCTAGTTTTTTTTGTTTTGCTTTGTTTCAGACTAAACTACCAAGGAAGACCTTTATACAAGCAAGTTGTTTTTTTTTTCCCCTACACTGTTTCTGCTGGCCTCAGGAGTGGTATCATCTAGGTCAGATAAAGCATACACCACTCAACAGTGACATACCCAGGGGCCTCTGAGTCAGAGGTTCAGGATGTAGACAAGATTCCTCAAATATGGGATGTTTTTCTGCTCAACCCCTGTCATCAGCATTACAGTGAATACCCTGTGCAGCTCAGGCCTGTACTATGAAACAGCAAAGACAGTCACATGTGAAGTATAGGTAATAAATGCCTGAAGTTTTAAGAGAATGTAGTATGGATGGGAGTGGTGTGGAAATAATAGTCTCTATGGATACAAAGATTTAGATAGAGTTAAGAGGAACTTCAGGTTGAAACAGCCAAGTGAGCATATGCAAATAAAAGGCATGTTTGAGCTTTCTGGGATGGATGGAGGCCTCATCCTGAGGTGGGCTATGTGCAGCAGGGTAAAATTGTTGTTCGGAGGGAATGCCCTTGATGTAGATCTGGCTCTCATTCTCTATATACCTAAGTGCAGAACTGAGGATGCTATGACAAAAGCCACATAAGTACTTGGTGGTGGTACTTAGGATCAGTCAAGGATTGGATTACAGGAAGTAGGTAAGACATCCAGGAAACTATCCATAGTTATGTTTCTTTGTGTCTTGTTTCCAAAATTAAAGGTACAGAGGACCCAGCATTTCTCTAATATATAGGTTGAGATCTTGAAGTATAGACACTTTCCATTGAAAAGTGAGAATAGAAATCAGTAATTACATGACATCCTGAGAAACAACAAATTCACAATGCTTTGTGTTCCTGTGCTGTTTTCTCTTGTGTCTGTCTGTTTGTCTGTCTGTCTGTCTGTGAAGTGGGGTAAAGAATGTTTTAGTTAGGTTAGATCTTGTTAGATATTTTGAAAGGATTCCTAACAAGAAAATAGAGGTAAAAGACCTATGTTGTGGGTAAGTAATATCATGACCCTTTGTAGATATAATAGCATGCATGTTAGTGTTCCTGGTGGACTTAAGCTGCCAGGATGAGGTGACTTTGGTTTGATTGTTCTAGTTATGAGGCATGTCAAGAATGTTCTGAAGCACATCCTGTTTTCCACTTCCCCACCCCCCACCTTTTACTCTTCCAGTGTGGTAGAGCTCCCCTTTCTGTTTAGCGCACATTCAGTGTCTCAGGTGGTCTCCTGTACTTGTTATGTGTGCCCTTGTACACCTGCCTCCCTCAACTCTTGACTACCAGCCCATCCTGCCTATAGTTCCTACAGCATCTAGAATTGTATCTTTTCCGTTCCCATGCCTTTTCTCTCCTGGTTTTCCCTTTCTTTGCATCTGTGATCTGAAAGGCCATTGGTGAGTAGCTGCAGGGAAGGATAGAGAATAGTGGCTTTTAGAGGCAACACACAGAAAGGGTGTGTCACAGCACTAGGTGAGGTCATGTTCAGGCTCACCTGCTAGCTGCTACCCAAGCAACAGAACTCACCCAGAGGCAAGGGAACTCAACAGCTGCCCCAGCCAAGGAATAATCAGCTCCTCAGGGGCCAATACACAGCAGGACTAGGAACCCAGGCACCCAGAGACATAAAGAGATCTTTTCTGGCCATCAACATAAAGATGCGGCTTCCTCTGTGTTTAGTGCATAAACATAAGAGAGAAGATGGCCAGTCCACCCAAGACTATAAATCAATACTCTGGAAATACAATGCATTTGTTTGAGGGGGACAAAGTGTACTGAGAACCTATTCCAGAGATATATGAGAAAAACTTCAAAATAGGAAGTATATAGTAAGACATGGTGGCTCATGACTGTAAGTCCAGTACTTGGAAGCTGAGACAGGAAGATTTTAAGTTCAAAGCCAGCCTAGAATACATAGTGAGACCCTGCCTCAGAAAAAGAAAAATCAATAATTTATGTTTTATAGGATACCATTTTCTTTTTGAGTTGAGGATCGAACCCAGGACCTTGAGCTTGCTAGGCAAGCACTCTACCCCTGAGCTAAATCCCCAACCCAGGATAGCATTTTAATAGCAGAGCTAGAAATGTAAACCCAGTTTATACAGCCCATTTATATGCTTGTTCTCAGTTTTGTGTTCCTTTCAGTCTAACAGAGCAGTTAGAAATTAAAGTTTCCAGTGTCCTTTCCATATGACAAAGCCCATCAAAATCTGTGTTTATTAATGTTTTTCATGTGCACATCCAAATCCATCTGGAAACTGAGTATTTCCATAACTATGTAATCCTCACATTTGGCAATTCTTATAATTACTGTTCTTTCTCATCAACGGAAGTGTTTTTTTTCCTGTGAAGTTTTTTGGAAGCTAACAGAAATAATACTTGGATTGTTTATTCCTTTATATGTTCACTCTTTCAGTATTGCTTAATAACTGTGTTTCAGCTCAAGTTAGCAGGAAGTGTTGGGCATTAGACTTCAAGAGCAGTGCTAGATGATTTGAAGATGAAAAAGAAAATGGGGCAGTCTTGTCTTAGGGGAATTCACAAGCTAATCAGAGGTATCGGGAGTTGTACAAAATGGCACTTCTGTGCAGTTGCAGTTCTACATATCACTAGAGAAAGAAGAAAAAGAGCCCACTCTAGCGTGTTTAGACTCTCCGCACTGAATTGTCCATCAGAAAGTCAAGCTGTGGTGACAGCTTCACTTCATGCATCATGGGGTACGGAATTAGCAGGACTTCAACTCATACACTCTCAAGAACAGAGCTGCCGAGGCTGCTACTGTGAGGTTTCTTGCCCCTGCTCTATAACAGCAGTGTATGGCACTGCCTCATGCACAGTACACGTCCATTCCTTCTTTACACAGAATTTTCATACACTTGGATTGAGATCCCAGCATACAGAAAATTAAGTAGCAATGCATATGGATACAGTGAGTCACCCAAATACATAGTGCTCAGGGAGTATTAAGTGCAACTCTTCAGATATTAAGGGCTTATAAGAGAGTTACTATGCTGTGAGTGATGAACACCTGGCATCATTAAGAAAAAGTTTTATTTAAGATTAAGGCATTTTTTGTTTTAAAAAACAGCAGTACATTGAAAAGGCAATAGGAGATTTATTTCTTGGGTAAGTGATTAAAGTTAGCTTATCAACTTAATGGTGAAGTAACCTAAAATATATAATTTAATGGTTATATATCATTAATGTTTATATATAAAAATTATATATAAATATAAATATATATATATATATATATATATATATATATATATATATAAAATTTAAAAAGTGTTGGTCTAGGGAATTGGCTCAGTGGGTAAAGTGCTTGCTATTCAAGCATGAGAACCTGAGTTCAGATCCCTAGCACTCTGATAAAAGCTGGATGTTGCAGGACATGCCTATAATGCCAGCGCTAGAAAACAGAAACAGACAGATCCTGTGGACTTATTGGCCAGCCAATCTAGCCAATCATTCAAGTTCAGCAAGAGACCTCATCTCACACAAAAAGTAGAAAATGATAGGAGTAGACACCTGACATCATTTACCTCTGGTCTGCAAAGCACGTGTGCACGAGCACACAAGATTTAAATACCTGATAAACTTTCTTCATCGATAGTCTGGAGATTGTTGTCATTTATTTTAAGTTCTTCTAGTGTAGATGGTAATTCTGAAGGAATATGTACTAAATTATTTCCATCCATGTTCAGACGCATTAACTTCTTCAAAAACTTAAAAAACAAATCTCAAAATTACCATTTTTTTCAGTCACAGCTATTTCCCACTATTTCCCATATAGTCAGTCTTAATTTTGTGAGGCCAGAGATTTTACGTTCTTAGCAATAAATAAGTTTCATTAGCTGAATGCAGTAATTTGAACCTGTTTTGAATGCAAATAATTAATTTTAATGTATTTATAAAGTTCAGTTTCCCATATGCACTAATATTTATGCTAGAAAAATTATTATAAAATAGCACTGTTCAGGTGGGCAGAGGGGGAGAGGATCTCAAAGGACTTGGAGGGGAAGAGTATGATCAAAATATATTTAAATTTAAAGTTGTTTTAAGTAATAAAAATATAAAAAATTTCAAAACCAAGTGATTATATATGATGACCCAAACAGCTGACTTTCTGAACAGTATATTTCCACATTTATAGTTGTATGTTAATTGCAGGCCTCTCCTGCACCACCAAAAGAAGAGAACTGAAGTGAATATGTGGAATGATTGATTTATCCAGGGATCACAGGAATCATTTCCAATTTTTGCCAAGACAGAAAATCTCCAAATCAAGAAGTAGATAATCTGTGACATTTTTCTCTTACTAATTATAAAATAAATCTATGGCCCTGTATACCAGCTGTTGTTTGGTCAGAAAGATGGAGAATTTGAAGCAGGCACTGGGAGTCCCCCATCTGCCTGCCTAGACTCCAGAGAGGTAGGAAAGAATCCAAGAGGCCAGTCATGTGTCGCAAGGGAAAATGGAGGGCTCGGCATATCATCCAAAGGGGAAAAAATTTACCTAGTAAGATACAGTGTGCTGGGGTTGGGGATTTAGCTCAGTGGTAGAGTGCTTGCCTAGCAAGCGCAAGGCCCTGGGTTCGATCCTCAGCTCCATAAATAAATAAATAAATAGATAGATAGATAGATAGATGGATAAATAAATAAATAAGATACAGTGTGTGCTTTACAAATGGCTTTGAAGCACATAGTTTATGTGATCTTTTATGCACACCAACCTTTCCTCTCTTGCTTCTATTTTTGTTTCTCTGAAATTCTCTGATCTAGATGAGTGTTTCCTACTTTTTCAAAAGAATTTTTTCAGTCAAGTCTGTTTTCTTCAAAGGTTTCCTTTGTATATGTGCTGTCCTTTCTTTTACTCCTCCTCATCTATTTCATGCTGATCTTCATTGAGCTCATTTGTTTTTAAACTCTCCCTGCCAAAATTATTCTCCAGCACATTCTGTCTACTGTGCTGAAGTAAGAAAGCTTCACTTTACTGGTCTGAGCATTTTAATAGAGGCTCTAAATATGCTTTCCTTTATTACTGGACAATTCTTCACATGCCGAGAGACCAGACTTCAATGTATTTCACCTACTGGGGAGAAACTATTCTTTAAATTCAAAACATTGGTTATGTCTGATCTTATTGTTGCTATTCTTCTCATAAGCTTAACATACATAAAGCAACAAACTATAAGCAAAAGAAAACTTGACTATAATTTAAGACATCAAAGAAGAAACTTACTATAGAAGAAAATTAACAATTAAAACCTTTCTGCTTATTTTTCTCTTCCCCACCCACCTCCAACCACAGCCAAGAGGAGTCATCTTGTCACATACTAATGGTGAAGTATGTACCTTGAATGCTTTTGGACCTATGCCTGAAGAAGTGATATTATTTCTGCTCAGATCAAGCCTTTCCAAATTTGGTAATCCATTAAATGCTTCATCCGGAATGGAAATGATTGAATTCCCTAGGATGTACAATAGTTGTATTAGAAATGTGCATATATAGACCTGTACATAGATACTTAAATGAGTATGCATGTCTCTGTATACATGAATATTGAGAAACCTTTATATGCAAAGGAAAGCAATTTTCAGAACAAGGACAGAACATATATAAGCAGATGCATACTTGAAAAAAATAACAAGATTGGGATGAGACAATTTAACAATCTAAAGTGTGTCTTGGTCAGGACCTCATGTTTCAGATGAAGCTACTTAAAATAACTACAATAAACTGTTGGATGGGGCTAATAGCATTGTGCATTCATGACAAAGGTGTATTTTTGTGAGACGAGACAGAAACTTTCCTTCATATTTTTCTATTGCCATTTCCCTGGACTTGGAAACATGTATCTGTTTGTATCTAAGAAATCAAAGAAAAATCACTCAATGTCTGTGAGCATGTTTCCTTCTCTTTATAAGAAGCTCAGGAAGAACTTGTCTCATAGACCCAACCATACCTAATAGTATACCTTTGTCTTCAAGGTAAAGGATTCTTACATCCTTTTGTTTTATGGACTTTTGTCTTAACATTTGGCTAGGTACAGTCATCAGTGATTTTAAACACCTTGTAAAACAAAAGACTGTATAATCCTATATGGGTTATTATCCCTCTCTGACTTTAGTCTTTCACTAATTGAGTTTCTGTAAGGCAGATGATACCTGCCACATAGGCCGCAGGAGAAGGCTTTGCTAGGCATTCAAATTCTTCAAGTGGTTTTACCTGAAAACCTATTGTCTAGGAGACCTGACCATCTGTTTAACACTGGCAGTGTCCTATTGCAGACTTCTATTCCTGCACGTATATCTTAGACCCATCCAGATCTCACCTCTGCATCCTAAGGGCACCATAAGCCAGACACTCACACAAATGAAATCTTAATACTCTACTACTTCGCACTTCCCCTGGTAGCCTGATAGAGACGTGGGCAAAGGGTCTGGTCACCACACTCTCTTTGGAATGGCCAAAGGAAGGAAAACAACTGATGGTATAATCACTGAGGTTGTGGAATAGCCCTAACTGCTGTGGCAATGGGACAGCCACCCTAGAAAGTGTTGGGTAAGTTTCCTAAAAGTGTGTTTTACTAAAAATGTGTCGCCATGTCTCTCAGCCCATTGTGCTGCTTCTGAGAGTAATGAGAAATGAAGGTATAGGTCCCCACAAACATCTGCATATGGATGTTTTAGCAGCTACAGACAAAATTGCCTTAAGCTGGAAAAAAAATCACACATTCTCTAGCTGATTTATATAATAGGACACTGCTCATCAATAAAGGAAAATGAGCTAGTGATTTTTAAAGCATTACAAGTCTAACTACAAGGCTACTTACTGTGTGATTCTATTTAGTGAAACTTTATTTCTGTGTTCAAATCGGTGAACACAGAAAACAGGTCAGTTTCTGTGGTGGCCAACAACTGGAGAGATGGAGATATTTGGGGAGTGATGGAAATATTCTTTATCTGAACTGTGGTAGTGTTCACATTTATAAAAACTTGTAGAACTGTACATTATAGATAAAATTAAAGCTAAATTTTTAAAGTGCTCCTTGAGAAATCACCATTTGGTTAGAGTTTGCTCTAAATCTAACTGAGCCATTCTTCAGTGTGTGCTTGTCTCCTGCACAGTTGATCTGTATGAAGACAATTAAATTAGTTCCTATTAAATCAAAGCAATATTCATAGGGCAGTAAAATTCACCATTTATATCTGAACCCAAAATAAGTTGTCGTCTCTTACCAGCCAGCTCTAGACTTGTTACTTCTGGAGCTGTTATTGGTGGGATCTGGGTAAGGGCTGCGTGAATGCAGCTGATGGTCCTGTAGGAAAGGGCACAGCTTCCAGGCAGGCGTGGCCTGCCTCTTGGGATACCAGGTATTACCCTGGAGGGCATTTGGAACACATCTCCTCTTAGGGCATCCTCCTCTTCCTCTTCCTTCTCTCCTTCCATCTCAGTCTCCTCACTCTCCTCTTCCTCCCCTTGTCCATGGTCGAGTGGCTGATGTGCTGACCGCCCTTCCTCCTCAGGCCTCAGCTTTCCTGCTGCTCTTTCCTCATCGCTGTGAAGTTTAGTAGGCCCAGAGATTTCTTTCTTGTGTTCCATATGTTCTTGAATTTCTCCTTTATCCTCCTCAGATTGACGAGCTTCTTTTATGACTACTTGATCCATTTCTGTCTGAGGACGTGGCACTTGCTTGTGAAATATGTTAATGGATTCTCCTTGTTCTGAAGAAGCACCAGAAAATTCGGTTTTATCATTTAGTGTTCTACCACTGACTAGAGAATAGGAGGCTAATGAATCACAGAAGGGTGAAGTAGCCGGGGTGGCAGGGGGCTGTAATTTGATGATGTTAGTAAATGGAAAAGTCATAATGAAATGACGTTAATAAATAGTCCCTCTATTTGACTGCTGTGTAAAGATAAAATGCAGTTGAAGTTAACTAACTTTATTTCTCTTTTGTAGGATTTGCCGTAGATACAAGATTTTTGTATCTGTGAGCCTTAGTACTACTTTTTGCATTAAATAATGTAATACTTATTTTCACTAGACTATCTTGCGTATAATAGCCTTGTAAACTTCAAGGAGACAGTTTCAGTGAGCATACCTTCTAACATTGTTTTAAAAGTATAATGCTTTGGGTCAAGCTTGATGATTCATATCTTTAATCCCAGCACTTAGATGGCAGAAGCAGAGGCAAGGGGGGTTTCTATGAATTTGAGGCTACCCCAGCTACACAGTGAAAACCTATCTCAGAAGAAAGTACAGTGTCTTAGAGAAATAACTGATGGTGTGAGGTAAGAACCGATTCTGAAGTTCCTCCTGGCAGGAGGATTTTTGTAAATACTTGTCCTCTGGTTGTCTATGGGGAGGGGGAGAACAATCTGCCTTGATATAGACAAGACAAAATATCCCTATATGTACCTGTCCAATGATACAGCAACTGTTTATTTTCCTAAGTCACTAGCTAAGCTTTCTTCCAGGAGGCCTAAGCCCTCCAGAGGGCACCCCTACTTGTTAAGGAACGAGTTTCATTTGAGAACAGGTCAACAAGCATCCACTGAAACCTATGCTGTCATCTCCTATGTAGAAGTGCCACCCAAGAAACCCAGCCAGTCCACACCTCCTGTGTCTTGCTGGGATTCCTCAGACCACTGTTGGATTCCTTGCTGCCTGTGGGCTGATGGATAGGAAAAGCCAAGAGGGTTGAGGCTTTCCCTTGTTCTCATGATAGTGATTAGTATACTCCTGACAAGCTTGATTAATAGAATCCTAATTAATCAATAGGATGATGCATATACAGACAGACCCAAGTGAAACCCTGAACTAGTTAATAAGTCAGGATTTACTGTAGGAATTCTATTGCTGTGTCTCTAAAGCCTTATAAGAGTCACATATGAAATAGAATCAGATTCGACTTGACTCAGTCTGAGAATTAGAACTGTAGAGCTACAATTTCTTTCTATACCCTAACTACATTTCCCTAGATAGTTTTGTTTATTGGCACCGAGCTGCATTTTAAGTACCTTGATGACTACATTTATAATGATTTACACCTTAATGTAATGGTAAAGTAAAAACAAATAGAAGTTAAGACTAAATTATCTGTGGTACTTTGTTTTATATTGTATACCATCATTAGAGCAGATAGGGCAGCATTCTCCTTCTGGTTTAATGGTATAGACACACGTCTTGGGGTGGCACACAGTTTCATCACAAAGTACCCTTCCATTTGAGCAGAGGCAGGTGCTGCAGGGCTCAGGAGACCAGATGGCTTTGTTGTACATGATCATGCCCTTTACAAAGCAGTGTCCTTTCTTTCCTAGGAAAAAAAAAGGAATACTTTGATGGATCGATCGATAGATTGATTGAGACAAGGTCTCTCTATTAAGTAGTTCTGGCTGTCCTGGAACTCACTATGTAGACAGGCTGCCCTAGGACTCACAGGAGAATCAATCACCTGCCTCTGCTTCCTGAGTGCTAAGATAAAGAGTATGCCACCATACCTAGCAGGAACATATACTTAATGTCTTCAGCCATTATCAGAATCCATGAATGGACAAAAATACAATGTAAAGTCAAAATGCCACAACCACCTGAGAATAGAGATCTACCTGCAGCCATGCACAGATTAAATCTCTGCAGACTTGCTGTCTGAAATGTTTTTCATTGGCTTTCCTTTTTACTGCTGGGTGAGCTCCTCCTGGTAACTTGACTTTGAATTTCCTGTCTATTTTGTATCTGGCAAGGTAGACTAAGTTTTGTCACACACAGGACAAACAACCTTCAAAACCCATCCATTTTTTATTTACTTAAAAATGTACAATCTTGACATGCTGAGACTCAGCTTATTGGTGGTGTGTTTTCTGTTTTAATTTGAGCCAATTACTTTTACCTATGGTAGTCCCAACTAAAGAGGCTGAGGCAGGAGGATTTTGTAATCTAGGAATCTAAGACAAGCTGGGCAACATAGTGGAACTCCCCATCTCAAAAAAGTAAATCAGACCTACATATGAGAACATGTGGTAGTTTGTTTTTCTGAATCTGAATTACCTCAATATAATAGTTTTTATTTTTTAAGATTTTTATTTGTGTGTGTGTGTGTGTGTGCACACGTATATTTTGCTTGCGTGTGTGTATGTGCACCATACACACCCTCAAAGGTCAGAAGGAAGCATCCCCTGAAACTTTAATTACAGGCTGTTATTAACCACCTGGTGGATGCTGGGTACTGAACATGGCTCTTCTATAAGAGCAGCAAGGGCTCTTAACCACTGAGCCATCTCTTCAACCCCAGTGTATTATTGTTTAGATCCGTCTATTTTCTCTTATGTTAATTGCTTTAGTTTTTATGTGTGTTTATATAATACACATATATGGGTGTGAGTATTAGTATAGGTTATAAAATGAGAAGTAATGGAACACATGTAAAATGAAAGCATGGGAGGGCCCTTGGGAGTAGGGTGGGAGAGAAAAGGTGAGGCGAATCAACAAAAATATGTTTGAAAGTGCCACAGTGAAACCTAATGCTTGGCTGACTTTTAAAAATAAAACTTTTTTATATTTTATTTTTAACTGTGTGTCTATTTTTAGGTTTTTGCATATGAGTACAATGCCATGGAAACCAGAATAAAATATAGGGTCTCCTAAAAGTAGAGTTATGAGTGGTTGTGAGCCACCCAATGTGGATGCTGGGAACCAAACTCCAGTCCTCTGCAAGGGCACTATGAGCTCTTAGCCACTAAGCTATCTCTCCAGTCCCTAAATATTTTTTGAATAAATAAAATAGCACCTTTCATAAAAAATGTTTGCCAGCAGGGACAGCTCAATGGATAAAAGTGCTTGCCATGGAAGGAGAAAATTGTCTTCTTAGGGTTATCCTCGGACCTTTACATATGTGCTATGACTTGTGGCACCCACACACATGCATATATCTTGCACACACAAATAATAAATAAAAATATAAATAAATAAATTTAAAAATGGAATGTTAAGTATGTGAAATCACATTATGCATTCCACTTTGGAGGCTTTTAATTTCCTTTTTGACTTAACTAGCTTTTCATTTAACTAAAATATCTTTATTGTTCTTAACACTTAATGATGCACTTGTCGTTTATATTTTTAGCAAATATAGCCTAATTTCCTTTTTTCATATAATTTTGTTTCTGTTAACTTCATGAAAGAATAAAACTAATGGCTTTGTTGAAACAGGGTATGAAATACTGACTACAGAGGATTATCTGGTGATTTTTTTTTTTTTGTCTATTCAAAGTTTTATTTAATGGTAACATACTAAATTTACACATATGTAATATATATAAACTTTTTACATATATAAAACTATAATATATTTACTTTTTTCTTCCAAACTTAGAAAACTATTAATCATTAAATGCTAGTTTCAAAAAATAATTTCTTGAACTCTTTGGCAGAATTTCTAGTTTTTTCATTCTTTAAAAAGTCAGGCCGGGCGGTGGTGGTGCATGCCTCTAATCCCAGCACTAGGGAGGCAGAGCCAGGCGGATCTCTGAGTTCCAGGCCAGCCTGGGCTACCAAGTGAGTTCCAGGAAAGGCGCAAAGCTACACAGAGTAACCCTGTCACCAAAAACCAAAAAAAAAAAAAAAGTCAGTATCCCAACACTCAGGAAGCAGAGGAAGGTGGATTTCTGTGAGTTCAAGGCCAGCCTTCTCTACAGAGCAAGTTCCAGGACAGCCAGAGCTGTTACACATAGAAACCCTGTCTTGAAAACCAAAATTTTAAAAAAGTCAGTATTCTGTATAAAACAAATTCAGTGGCTTTTGTTCCATTTTTCCTTAACATAACTTTGTGTTGAAAATATTTAAGTAGCCCTGTGTCAAAGTCATTTGATTGGCTTCTACTCTAAATGCTGTCATAAAGAGTGAAAGGCGTTTTGCTAATTAATACATATATTGTTTATATTATGAATATGATCACTTGCACCATATGACAATAACAATTTTACACTGTGAAGTAAGTTTTTCCCAATAACTTTGTATAAGTATGTTCCTTGAATACTTTTTTTAAGATTTATTTTTATTTTATGTGCATTGGTGTCTCACCTATCTGTTCATCTGTGTGATCGTGTCAGATCCCCTGAAACCAGAGCCACAGGCAGTTACAAGCTGCCATGTGGTGGCTGGGAATTGAATTTGGGTCCTCTGGAAGAGTAGCCAGTGCTCCCAACCATTGAGCCATCTCTTCAGCCCCCTTGAATGCTTTTTAAAGTTATTTTAAAATCTGTGTTTATATATCAAAAGGTAGCACAAAAACTTATTTTTTCCCTTAGTAGAGTTCAGTTCATAGAGATATTTTCTCCCTCATGCATACCATTTACCTGGTAACACGTTGTAACTTGATTCTACTCCAAGAGAACTTAGAAGGGATTCTAAGTTTTCCTCCACACTGTAATCCAAGTTCACAGTGGGTAGCCTTGTTTCTGGTGCCACAGTTGTCTGTTGAATTTCAAGCTGCCCCTTTGCTCTGTGGTGGAGTGAGGAACTCTTCCTGAGTCTTCTCTGATATACCCTCCTCCTTTGCTTCGTAGTACTTTGTTCACACTCAGTTTGGAAAATGATAAGCAGAATGAGACAAAACAAAACTGCATGTTTCATGTTTGATTTTTTTTTCACCAACAAACTTCTAAAAGGAAATAAAATTTCAAGTTAGTAGTGACTTCATTTTTACTTCTGAAAATTGACCTAGTTATCTTATGTACAGCAGGAAGGCTTTGAAGAGGAACAGTGTTCTGAATCCTGAAATATTACTGCCACATCAGATTTGGGATATCTATATCTACACCAGGTCTGAGCCAGGTTTTTCAATAAAGGGCCAAATAGTAAATATCTAACCTTTTATAAATTATTTGTTCTCTGTCCTAACTTCTCAGTTCTGCTATTGTAATCTAGAGTCCACCGTAGCTGTGAGGAGACGCGGCTTTGTTCCATTAAAATGCAAACGCCTGCACCAGCAGACCCCCTTGTCCCCAAAGTGCTGTAGACTTTGGGCAACTGCTTCTCACAACTGTCTGCTAGGGATCCCCCATCCCTCTTCTGTTATTTTCATCACTACCTGTACTTTTCTTTGCTGGGAAGCAGTGAATGATTATCCTTTATAAAAGTACCTGTGAAATAGCATGTTCCTTAAGAGGTTAACTTTATCGTTTTTGGTTTTTCTTTCTAGAGTGTGTAGGGGAGATGCATATGTGTGTGCACCTGTGCATATAGGTACAAGATAGCAACAGTAGATGTCTTCCTCAGTCACTCTCCACCTTATATCTTGAGACAGGGTTTCTCACTGAACCCAGAGCTCATCAATTGACTCTACTGGCTTTCCAGCATCTGGAGATTTGTCTGTCTGCTCCACGTCAACCCTGACCCCAGCACTAACTAAGTTACAGATGTAAGATCTCAAGCTTTCACAATAAGCACTTTATCCACTGAGCCATTTCCCTAGCCTTGAACTTTTTTTATTTTTAGGGGAGGGTGGTGCTTTACATGTGGAGGAATGAGCATACAGGCATGTGGAGGTCATCCTCAGGAATGCTGTTCACCTCCTTTGAGAGGGGGTTTTTCATTGGCATGAAGTTTACCAGTAAGGCCAAGTTGCCTAGCTAGTGAGCCTCAGGGACCCTCCTGACCCACCTCTAGTTCTGGGATTACAAAAACGTATCAGTGTATCCTGTGTTGTTGTTTTGTGGCTTCTGGGTACTCTCAAGGTTCTCATACTTAGAAGGCAAGTGCTTTACCAAAGGAGCCATCCTTCCAGCACTAGGAGTAACTCTTACTCAGCTGAAGAACAGAAGATCCCTGAATGTAGTAAAGCTAAGAAACGAATTTGAGAAATAGGTTAGGCACTTTTGATCTGGCAACAGCATTGTGACATAGGCTGGTGCAGTAGCATGGACAGGAAATGAATCACCTCCACAGTAACCACAGGGGTTGTGTCCAGAGGGTTCAAAATCAGCTAGGCCTTCTAGGCAAGGCTGGCAGTTTCCACAGCCTCTCAAGTCAGCAGCTGAGTGAGGTATCTTTCTTTAGTGCTCCCCTTCACCTGGCCTGGAAGCCCTCCTTAGCCCTCTGCTTAGTCTCTCTCTGTCAGTGTTCCCAGAGATAGTGAGCCCCTGCACCAAGTCTAACTCCCATTCCCTGGAGAACTCACTGACTTAGTTGTAAGAGGATACTTATTACATATAGTAATTGCCGCTTATGGGAAGCTTGCAGTTAACGTTGTACTCAGTAGGGAAAGGGAATGTTTTCATCCCTCTCACCACTTCTGCCAGGGCTCTGCTGGGTTTCTAGCAGGTAGTGGCATTGTACCAGTGAACAGAAGACATGGAGACCTCCAGGAAGCTATTACTCTACCTTTCAATAGAATCTTGACTTTCCATAGAGAAAAATCCAGACTGTAGATAAGTAACATTTTATAATCTCCAGAAATGTATTTTTAATGAGGAACAGGACATAGTTGCTGACAGATTTAATTGTTTTGTCAATGAAACTTAAGATTATAATTTTAATTCTTAGCAATTATAAACTAGTATTTGTTGAAAATTCATCTAGACTAGACAGGAAGAAGTAAAATAGTTTTATTCACAAATGTAAAAAATCTTGAGGAATCTACTTTAAAAGCTCCTGTAATCAGTCAGGTTTCAGGATATAAGCTCAATCTATAGAAATCAAGATTATTTCTGTATGATATAAAAAAGCAGAAGCTAAGTCACAGTGTTATTTTGTGATGGCATAAAATGTAAATTACTAGGGACTGTCTTACAGAAGGTGGACAGGGTGTCTGCTGTGAAAAGTGAACTCTGAACTGCTGTGGAAAGAAATGGGGTGAGCCCTTTGTAATGAAACTGTGTACTGTATATGGGTCAGATGACCCAGGGGGCCAGAGTCTCAGTTCCCCACAGGTTGACCTACACACTCGTCAAATCCAGTCCTAATCTACCAGCTGTTTTGGTAAGAATTCACCATCTGAACCAGGCATAATGGCACACCAGTAATTCAGTTGGGGTCAGCCTGGGTGACGAGATCCTGTCTCAGCATCACATTGTAGCTGTGGTAGAATTTTTAAAGCATGTACAGCACCCTGGATTCAATCTCTAGTTCTTTCAGAAAGGCAAAAGAAGGACTGGTGAAATGGTTTAGCAGGTGAAGGTGCTTGTTATGAAGCTTAACAACCCGAGTTCTGTCCTTGAGACCCACATGGTGGAAGGACAGAACTGACTCCCAGAAGTTGCCCTCTGACATCCACATGTGCTCTGTGGCATGTGTGTGCATGCATGGTCACACACACACACACAGTAAATAAAGAAGTAAATATAATTATAAAAATAAAATTATAAAGAAGAAAATGTTTCGTGATATATAAAATCATATGGTTAAAATCTTATCGTTTCAATATAAAGTTTCATTGGAACACAGCGTGCTTGTTTGTATTGTTTATGGCTTTGTACACAAGCTGAGATCAGGCCTGTGAGATGTATAATTTAGACTCAAGAGCATAAGTTTTTATTCAAAGCTTAGAGCAATGCCTCTGAATTAGGGATGATTTGTCCCCCGGGGGACATCTAACAATGTCTAATATGTATCGACATTTTCAGTCATCATGGTTGGGAGCAGTTCTACAGGTATCTAGTATGAAGAGGCAGAGGGTACTACCAGCCATCCTACAGGGCACAGTCTTCACAGTGAAGAATTAGCTGGTGAAATATTGGTAGTGCTGAAATGGAGCAGCCCTGGTTGTGAGAAAGTTACTCTAGGTTGTAATCATGACCCTGAAATGTTCTTCCAAGGTCAAGTGCTGCTTCACTGCATCCAGCTCTCTTTGACTGCATCTCTGACATCATCCATGTTCCCACTAATAGAGACTTGGTGCCCCATTCCTCACTATCTGTGTCCATATACTACTGTTGGGAAGTTCTTCCTCTGGCCAAGCTTATTCACATGATAGTCCACAGAGATTAAAAATAAAAAACATGTTCACAGTTTTCTTCTGAATTCATTTAACAAGTGCTTTAAAAATAAATTTACATTTGTAAAAATACCTGTTTTAAAAACCAAATGGTACATAAAGTGTATATAGATGAAAAGACAAGCTGTCCTAATAATAGTTTATTACAAGCATAGTCAAATATTTGTATCAAGGGCCAAAGAGTAACTATTTGGGGCTTAGAGATCCATAGTCTATGTCCTAGCTTTTCAGCATTTTGTATTTTTTTGTTTGGTTGGGTTTTTTTGTTTTGTTTTTGTTTTTGTTTTTTCCCCCCCAGAGTAATCCTCAATACCATTTGACTGGTTGGGCCTATTGATGTTCTGATAGTGCTGTGTTCAGCAAACAGAATTTGGTATTTGGGCCATGATTTACCAGCCCCAAATTCAGTATATCTTTCATGACCTCTTCTAAATACATATGCTCATATGTATTTAAACATATATTATATACAAATTAAATATATATTTATTTATTTAAATATAAATGGGAACAGTCCAACCTTTTTCATCCCAGTCAGCAAGAAATTCTGAGCATATACGTACACATGTCAATTTCAGTCTATTCAGCCTGTTTTCATCTTGTAAATTACTTAACAAATTTGTTATCTGATAGTTTAACGTTTCTCTTAGGTTTTTGTTTTTTGTTTGTTTGTTTGTTTGTTTTGTTTTGTTTTGTTTTTTGAAACAGGTTCCATTACAGTCTAGGCTCTTCTTCGCCTTTCTATGTAGCTGAAGTTATCCTTGAGTTCTTCATCTTTCTGCTTCTCCATCCCACATGTTAGTGTTACAGCTGTCCATCACCATGCCTGGCTACTCAGAAACATTCTTAGTCAAACATCTTCTGGAAGCATTTTTATATTCTTAATTTTATTTTTAAATTTACAAATAACATATTAGTAGAGTCTCTTTTTTTAACTTTCTGTTTTGGCCTTTTATGTTGCTTGGCATTTATAAATTAGTTTTGTCAAGTTTATTAATTAATGCTAAAGCTATGTTATGTCATATTCAGCTTCAGAGTTGTCTAACTACCCTGGTGCTTTCATCATTAGGTAGAGGCTTTCTGTATCTCTATTAGTGCTCCAGTAAGAGCTACTTTGTCTAATATTAATGTAGCTACTTTCTTTTGGTAATGTGTGCTTGGCATTTTTGTACCATTTTGCTTTTAGCCTTTCCATAGCATATTTTTTCATAAGTTCTTTGAATTTTAATGCTGTCTGACAATCTTTGTATTTGATAGGAACATGAAATCTCTTTATACTTAGTGTTATACTTTTACTGCTTTCTGAGCAATGCAAGAGCCAGGATGCTTTAATTCCAGTTACCATATTCTGGCATAAAAGTTTTCATCATATGATTTAATTCTCTATATATGTTAAACAGCATAGCAATAGAATATCATGAAAAGGTTGTTTTCTTTTTCAGGCTGGCAAAATCACTCAGTGAATAAAGGTGCTTGCCATCAAGCCTGATAACATGAGTTTGATCACAGGAACTCACACAATGAAAGGTGAGCACTGACTCCCCCAAGCTGTACTCTGGCCTTCACACATACACCATTGCAAACATGGACAAACACAATAAACAATAAATGTCAACAAGAAGATTGTTGTCATTGCTCTGTATCAGAAAATGATTTAGATCAGACTTTTTGAGTCTCTTCACTTATTAAGATTATTCTCTTTTGAGGACTGTGTATTGTAGGGTGTTTAACAGCATTCCTGGCCTCTTTCACTAGCACGTTCTCATGACAACCAAGACCACTTTCAAACTTTACCAAATGACCTGCTCCTCATCTGAGAGCCACTCCTTAGATTCCGCTAAACACTTACACTTTTTCTTTTCATCCTTTCCTGTGTCTCCAGACCTTTATTCGGATTTTCCTTCTCATTCAAAAAAACGTCTTACAGTAATTCATTTTGTAAAGTTCTATTAAAGATCGACTCCTTTTTTTCAACTGAAAATGCTTTTATACTACCTTAGTTCTGAAAGCACGTTTGCCGAATAGATTTTGAGGTTAATCGTGGTTAACATTTTTAAGATACCATTTCTATCTGTTTGTTTGTATTGATTCTACTTTCGTTTTGAAACAAGGTTTCGTGTAGTAAAGGCTGGTCTCAAACTTAATATGTAATCATGGATGACCTTGAATTTCTAATCCTTTTGCCTACACTTCCCACAAGATCACCATGACTTCCTTTGTTGGTTCAATTGAGAATTTATAACTCAAACTACTTCCTTAAAAGTAGCATTTTTTCTGACCATTTTCTGGATGTTCTCTTTAGCCTTCAGATGTTTACTCTGATGCATGTAGAAATATGATTCTCTTAATTCTATTATATTTAGGATTCATGAGACATTCTGAATTCATGCTAGATTTGTTTGTTTGTTTGAGATAGGTTTTCTCTGTGTAGCCCTGGTTGTCCTGGGAGTCACTCTGTAGACCAGGCTGGCCTAGAACTCATGAAGATCTGCCTGCCTCTGCTTCCCAAGTGCTGGGATTAAAGGCATGAGCCACCACTGCCCAGCTGCATGCTGGATTATTACTTTTTTTTTTGGTCAAATTTGGGTAGTTTTTTGTTTGAGTTGGTTTTTTGTTTTTGTTTTTGTCCAGAGCTAAGGACCAAACCCAGGGCCTTGCACTTGCTAGGCAAGCACTATACCACTGAGCTAAATCCCCAACCTCTTGGTTGTTGTTTTAAGCCCTCCCTTAAGAACTACAGTCAATTATGCAATAGCTTTTCATTGTATCTTCCACATCACTCCTGGTTGTATTCTTGTTCTTCTGTTTGAAACATGATTCATCCTCACAAGTCTAAGTAACCTGGCTTATTAATACTCTCTTCAGCTGTGGTTTATTCATTATTAAATTCATCTTTTGGCCTCCTTGTTTCTTTTATTGTATTCCTTAATTTTCAGTAAACAATTTTTATTTTCAATTCTATACTACAATTTTTAATTTCATGTTCTATTCTGTGTACATTTAATCATGTTTGTCTTAAAGTCTGTCTAGTCTGTACCTATCATCTGTTCTTAGAACTTTAGCCATGTTCTTCCATCTCTTCCTTTATCTGATGCCTTTTGAATTCACGCCAGACATTATATAAACACTCATGAAATGGTAGTGCCTGGGATGATGTATTTTCTGTCTAAAGATTTTCACATTTTGAGCGTGGTGTTGCAGACACTGTCATTAATGCCGAGTGATTTGAAGCTGGCCATCACTGTACCCAGTGTCTTCACACTGTGAGTCTTGTTTGCTAATGTCACAGCACAGATCTCATCCCCTACTGCTGGCTCTAGTCTTTGTTCTCTTTCTCTCCGGCCTTGTGAAGCTATTTTAAAGCTCTGTTAAGCTCTCAGCCACCTCTTCTGGAATCCACAGATGTTTCCAGAAGCAGAGCAGTTTCAGACCTGAGACAGTCTGGGTTTCAGTCTTATTCCCAACACTGGCTCTGTTGTTTTTCTCTGTTCCTTCTCAGCAGATGAGTAGAGCCATTTTCCTTGCCAGAGGAAGCACTTCAGATCCCTTTTGTTCTTCGCAGAAATACGGATTTCTTTCTCTTAGACATGGTAAAAATTTGTGAATCTTAAATGTCTCAAATGTCTTGTTTGGTTGAAACTAGAATTACAGCTTCAAAATCATTTTCCCTGAATACTTTTCAGATCTGGCTCATTATCTTCCTTCTCTCAGACTTTGTTGTCCTTCCATACAGGGTCTTGCTACATAGTGTGGCCGGCCTAGAGCTAACAATGTAGACTAGGCTGACCTTGAACTTGTGGTCCTCCTGCCATGGCCTCCAAGTATTAGAATTACAGGTGTTAGCTACCACACTCAACTTGTTCCTTTCTTGCAGTATTGTGGAGAAGTGAATTCAATTCTCATCCCTTTGTAGGAAGCATTTTCAGTCTATCTTCTGTGGAAATGCTCTATTTTTAGTATGTCTTTAGCATTTGTAAGATTTGTTGTGAGGAATAAATTATTGATATGTCCTTCTTAAAATTCTTTAAACCCTGAAACTTCCTTCTCTGATGAACTCCCTGTGCTTCCCAAGCTTATTCATAGACTTTCCCCACCCATCCCACATTCCTCCCCCACCAAGAGGAATGAAGGAATGAAGCCTGGGGCATTAGGAATGCCAGCCAAGCACCTTACCACTGAGCTATATCCCAGCCCCATTCTCCATCTTTAAATTATCCCTGTCTTCTCTTAAATGACTCCCCAGTTTTGCCTGACAAGGCGCTCTTCTTGCTCGCACACACACGCACACACACACACACTCAAGCCACACATTCAAGCCTTTCACTAACATATCTTCTATTATTTCTAGGAAATTAAGAGACAAGAAGGCACAATGTATATCAGGCTTCCCCTTTTGAATCTCAATAGTTCTTTTTGTAGCTTCATCTGATAAAATCTTCTAAATTAGGATTCACCTGGTTTCACCCACATGAACTTGCCTGTGAATCATGTGAACTCTGCAGATAGCAAACTCAGAGATGTCTTCATGTCAACTCCAGCATCAAACTTTTGTTTAGGGTATTTGTATAAGATCTCCGGTCACTTGAAAATCATTACTGTAGGTCATTGAAATTAAATCATGTTTAAAGTTTTATGATCTGCTTTAGTTTCAGAAAAACTAGTTTGCAGAATGTAAAGAAGGAACCAGGTTATTGGCACCTGGAGTCAATTCTTACAGTGAAGTAATGCAGGAAAGCAGGAGCAATGGCCACAACGGTGATGTCAATCTAGGGCAGGAAACACTGGATTTGCTGAGTAGGGCACATAGCATAAACATTCTACATCATGTACACTGACTGTTTTTTTTCTTTGACAGTCATACATGTAATATATGAGGGTCATGAAAAATCTAATTCTGGACCTGAGACTCTCTAGATAATCTCTAGGGGCCTCTGCAAAGGTAAATTGTACCATCCCTGGGCCTTCTATAAGCTCTCACCTGTCTAGGAATTTGAGTGCTAGAAGAAAGCATGTCTGCTCAGCTGGATGCCACACTCTCCAGGATAGGGATTCGGAGACTACTCACTAAGTTTGTCTCCCTGTTCCAAATGAACTCATTTTTACTTAACTCTGAAATCTAAATAGATTTGTTCAGAAGTAAATTGACAAAACTGTCTTAATTTAAAGAAAATCAGGGTCTAGTTTAAATAAATTTTGAGAAATGGCCCTCAATGCTAATTGATATTCACTGGATTATAGAATTTTGTTTTTTGTTTAGTATTTTAATAGGCAACTTTATAATCATGTTTCTAGATACTCTAATCACAGTATTACTTTCACCAAGTAATGCTTTTACTTTTTTGACCTTTTATGTTTATCCAAACATTGAATATCTATAAACTCCAATTAACTTATTTTCTCCCTTAAAATTTTTTCATTTGTTTTAAGTAAACTTTAAAAGTATCCATAATTTTCAATATATCTTTGAAGTCACAAGTTATCCTTCATGTGAGCAAGCCGACTTAAAGTGGAAATGCTTTTAATTAAACATGAATGTTCCTTTAGAACTGAGAAAATTAAAGCTTCGAATCAGTTGATAATTCTACTCATCACATAATCCTAGCTAAACATATGAAAATAGTTTATAATTCCTTAACATTTGAAATACTGGGGGAAAATCCTCCTGAAAAGAAAGAAGTAAACAAAACAAAGCATACTTTTAACTTTTCACTCTATTAATTACAGAGATACTTTCTCAAGGATTAAACATATTTGCACACAAAATACCCAGATATTAAAGCCACGCCACATGCTGTAGTAGAAACTTAAAATTTAAAACATGTTTACCTGGAAATCTAAACTAAGTAGGCTTTGCTTGGTGTCATTTAAGTCTCCCGCTGAAAATGAAACAAAACCAGAACTTTCTTTAAAAACAAAGAACAGAAAGGAATGTTGAAAAATATTAGCTGACTTCTTAGTCACATCTAAAATAGCTGCTTCCCTTGGGGATAAATGCCTTTCAGTTCTTTGTGTGGAAAAATCAGCCAAAGAAGTAACCAGGGAAAATGGTTACCAAGGGAAATTTTTTATTTTTTTTAAATCACAGGAAAAGTGGAAAACATCAGCAGAGAGTTGGGGCGGGGGTTGAGGAGAACATTTCCTTTGCAGGCTGAAAAGGCAGAACTAGAATCACAAAAGTGATCTGAAACAAATTTGTGGCTTTCATAGGCTGTTTGCATGAAAATATTGCATAGATTTTGAAGTTCAAACTACTCAGCATAGCACCTATTCACCTAAAGGCTGCATGAGTCTAATCCTGTTTAAACTGAGTAAATTTCAACTTATTAAGGAAACAAAAACTGGTCACATATTAATGTCATTAGAAATTATGTAATTTTAGTGGTTGAGTGGTGGTATATACCTATAATCCCAACACTTAGGAGATAGAGGCATTGGGAGTTTTAAGATCAGTTGAGGCTACATATGGAGTTTGAGCCAGCTTAGGCTACAAGAAACCCTGTCTCAAAAATATTGATTTCATATATACATATGCATACATGCATACACATACATATGCATACATACATATTCCTAGCTGACCTGGAACTCACTATGTAGACCAGGCTGGCCTTGAACTAATAGAAGATCTACCTGTCTCTGTCTTCAGTCCTGGGATTAAAGGTTTGCACCACCACACCTAGGTAAGTTTTGTTTTGGTGTGTGTGTGTGTGTTATACATATATTTTTCTTTCTTTCTTTCTTTAATGTACAAGGGAGCGGTAAGGCTCTCCATTACCAGTTACTCCAGCCAATTAGTGGTGTGCTTTGGCCTCAGGTTTCATCTCCCCATGAGCAGGTTAGAAACAGATCAGTGTCAAGCCCAGCACTGCTGGCTGTGGGTGCCTGAGTTACTCTGAAAGCCTAGTGAGTGTTCAGCATAGTACACGAAAGTGAAGAGCTATCAAGGCACATAGATTTGAAATTTAGAAATAATATAAACGAAGATTTAACATATGTAGGGAACACTCGCAACATACTTGTAGATAAATGACTTATGTAGTAAATTATAAGTGACCTCTGAATATCAGTTTTGGAAACAAGAAAATAGTGAATAAATTCCTTTAATTTTTTGTTGGTTTTCGTTTTTGTTGTTTTTTTTCTTTTGACACAGGGTTTCTCTGTGCTTCAGCTCTGGCTGTCCTAGAACTCACTCTATAGTCTAGGTGCCCTCAAATTCACCAAGATCCTCTCTCTGCCTCTCTAGTGCTGGAATTAAAGGCGTGCACCACCACCACCCGGCTATGCCTTTAAATTTTTGAAAGGAATTTATTTTTCAATCAAAAGTCATTACAAGGCAAAAAGGAAAAACAATTCAACTGGCAAATGGACAAAAAAACATTAAGTTAGAAGTTTGTAGACTAGGGAATGCCAATGGTTGGTGAAAGGCAGTTTTTCAACATCAGTAATAGTCAAGAAGTATTCATTGAGATATGTGCTATCACCCCCAGTATGAAATGTTGAGATAGAACAGAGGTAGTATGAACATCATCATTTTAAAATAATCCCAATAACCCCCACATACTTGGTAATCATAAATCACAGCCTGATTTGATCTGTTGAAGGAGAATTGTGTTCGTGGCATGCTGTGTGTGGCAAACAGAAATTGTTCTATTGAGGACAGCTAATAAAAAGCAGTACTGTCTGTCTGTGAGTCACTTCTAGAAATGCATTATAGGAACATCTTTCTGTGCAGAGGTGTGCCTTGGGGTAGTTCTTTGAAGCACTCTAACTATGGACTTTATGGAAAAACAAACAAAAAGTAACCCAGTTGTATATTCGGAACAATGTACTACAAAGCTCTTTGGAAACTAAAGTAACATTAATACTGGCATGTGAAGTTGTCCCCAGTATACCAAGAGGAAAAGGGAAATATTCAAAACAAGATATGTATTATCTTTTGATATATATAATTTTGCATCTTTCTGGAGAGCAGATTAAAACGGATAAACAAAAATTGATAATAATATTTATCCCTAGGTGATGAAATTATAAAGATAATTATTTATATAATTCATTATTTTGTCAATGTTTTGTGCTTTTTATAACCAGATGAGGAAAGAATAACTATTTAAAGCAGTATAAACAAAAAACCCTCTTTTTAAAAAAGTTTGTGTGTGTGTTGTCTGCATGTATGTCTGTTCACTATGTGTATTCACTGCACACAGAGGCCAGAGAGGACATCATATGCCCTGGAACTGGAATTACAGACAGGTGTAAGCCACTCTGTGAGTGTTAGGAAACTGAACCCTGATCTTCTGCAAGAGCAGCCAATGCTCTTCATGGCTGAGCCATCTTTGTGGCTCCTTCAATAAAAGTAACTCTTCAGAGGCATAAAGGGATAACAATAACTATCATGCTGAGATTGACATGGTTGGAAAAAAACTATTTTAAGATTTCTGAGGTCACTGCTACAGGTTTGTGGTTTAATGGATTTAACCACCATAATACATGGAAAATGCTGGTGTTACGGTTTTTCCTTCTCTCTTATTATTGTAGGCATAATTATGTTCTAAAACTTGGCTACTGTAGTGCTCTGAAAGAGTATAGTGTTTGCCACTGAAGACTATGCAGAAAGTGAGCATCAGCCACACCGAAAGGGAGTAAGCCTTTCAGTCATTTATTTTTCACTTACCACTGAAGTCACTTAAACTGGTTAGTATTTATTGTCAACACAAACTGGAGTCACCTGGGAAGAAGGAACCTAAGTTGGAAAAGTGCTTCTCTAAGATTGGTCTGTGGGCATGTCTTTGGGGACTTGTCTTTGATTAGTAACTGATGTGAGAAGGCCTAGCCTACCAAGGGCAGCATAATCTCTGAGATGATCCTGAATTGTATAAGAAAATTAGCTGAGAGAACTAGAGAGCAAGCCAGTAAGTCGTTTTCCTACATGATTTCTGCCTCTGTTCATGCTTGAGTTCCTGTCATGACTCCCTCTGACAAATTGTAACCTTAGTGTTTATCACAGCAACAAAAAGCAAACTGCAACAGAACTTGGTACCAGAAGTGGGGTGGTGCTCTGCTGGGCCTGACCATGTTATGGGTGGGAGGGGGGCATAGTGAAGATTTTGGAACTTTGATCCAGAAAAGCTATTGAGAGCTAAGAGCTTAATGAGCTGTTCTTTGGGAGCTTGGAATGCAGAGAGACAATGCAGAGAGACGCTGACAATGGAGGACCATTGTGAAGTTCAGAGGAAAGAAAACATCTTTCAGGGATGTTCCTATAGAATCTCTGTGGTTACTGTTTAACTGGGGCTGAAAAATTAGCTGTGGTTAACAAGAAATCAATACTACTGAAGTGAAACCTTCTATGCTTTACTGGGAAACTGGTTGCTGGTTAGCTGAGGCTAAAAACTTAACTGTGTTGTATAAGAGGCCAGCACCATTGCAGTAAATGGAAAGTATTTCCTTAGGGTCAGAATACAGAAGCCATGGTCTAATGGGAAACCAAGACTGTACATCAAGCTGGCAGCAGAATTTGGCAAATAATGTATGAGAGTCTCCCACAAGATACTGGTTTTGAAGGCATGAAAGGGTCATGGAGAGAAGCTGAAGCTTGAACACTGGGTGGCAAGGTCACTGGAGTTCCTGAAGAGAGACCAAAAGATGTCAATGGTGAAGAGACAGTCTCAGTTGCAGTGGAGATCACACGATATTGAGGACTGTGAGATCCACCAACAACAGCAGCTAGTGTGGAATGCAGCTGGTCTTAGTAAGTTTTGTGTACTGTGGATGGCATAGCTGGAGACGTGGATATGCCCAAGCCTTTTGCAGCCAAAACATCATGAGTGACTCCCAGATGTCAAACGTATAGCTACAGGATTTGAGCTGTGCCGACAGACTTCAGTTTTGCTTACATGTGATTTTTATTCCCTGTTCTTCTCTTTTGGAGTAAGGAAATATGTTTTTAGTAAGTAAGTACTTTTTTTTAGAAGCCCACAATTAAGAAACTTCAGAGTGTGACTTTTCAAGTTGTACTGTATTTTATATTATGATACTAATATGAGATCTTGGTGACGAACAAGAAAGAAATTATTAAGGCTTAAGGTGGTGTGTTTGTGTACAAGCTGACAAGGAGTCTACTTGTCAGATTCAGCTGTCAACGTGACAAAGCCCAGAGTTGTGTGAGGAAGTCTCTGTTGGGGGATGTCTTTCATCAGATGGGCCTGTGGGCGTGTCTGTGCAGCATTTTCTTCTGCTGTTGTTCAGGAGGCGCTCTCTTTTAACTGAGAAGAATGAACATGACATATGGTTGAGTGACAGACAGGAAATTACCAATGTTTATGCCTTGTGGATGTATGAGTAGATATGAAGGCTGGTATGTCTGATTAAAAATTAACCACAGTTTTGTAGAGAACTTTATAGATCTTGTTATTTTATTCCTAATTACTTCTTATAATTGCTGAATATTTGTCTACTCAGAAAAATAAGGCTATTTCTATTTTACACGTACAACAAAACAAAACAGAAAGAGCTCCTTAAATAACAACTGCTCTGATCACATAAGTTTTCAGTCAGTCCCTTTAATTTAATATTTTTACACTGCTGTTTTTAACCAGGCAGTAAACTCATGGATCTGATTCCTTCTTCATCTCTGCAGTTTCTCCCTCCTCTCAACACCCATCCTCCCTCCCCGCACCTTCTGGATTTCATCACATAGTTTTTGTTTTGTTGTGTTGTGTTTTTTTCTCTAAAGACAGGTTCTCTATCTACATAGCCCTGGCTATCCTGAAACTCACTATATAGACCAAGCTGGCCTCAAACTCTTAAGAGATCAGTCTACCTCTTCCTCCTGGGTGCTGGGATTAAAGGTATATGCCACTATGGATGGTCACATCCTTTTTTTTAATTAATTACATCATTCCCCTCCATTCCTTTTCCTTCCTCCAAGTCTTCCATGTCCCAACCCTTCAAATTCCTGGCTGCTGCTTCTTTCTTTCTTTCTTTCTTCATTCATTTATTCATTTATTTAGTGTGTGTGTGTGTGTGTGTGTGTGTGTGTGTGTGTGTGTGTGTGTTTCTGGGTGTCTGTGTGTAGTCTATTCTCAGCATTTCTTAGTTGCCTATAAGGTTGAGGCCACGTGAACTTTCTGGAGCTTTCCCTCATCCACATTAACTTGTCTATTGGTGTCATCCTTGTTCAGCTCATGTTTAGGCAGCCATGTTGGTGAGTTTTTTGTGGGTGTAGCTTCCGACATTCTAGGAGACACAATCTGACAGCAATCTCCCTGTTCTTTTGACTCTTACCATCTTTCTGTCTTGGGTGTAGGAGTTGTTGTAGATGTATCAGTAAGGACTGTGCTCCACAACTCCGCATTTTGATCAGTTATGGTTTTCTTTAATGGCCTCCATCTGTTGTAGAAAGAAGGAAACTCTCATCTGCAGAGAAGGTGAGGATAACATGTATCTATAGGTGTAAAGACAAATGTTTAGAATATAGTTAGAGATTTTGCTGGTTGCATAAGGTGTCAGGGATAGGTTATCCTTTAATATTCACAGCTTCACTAGCCTTAGGGTAGTTGACTAGATTTCCAATACCAGGCTGATTTCTCTCTTTGAGCAGGTCTTAAGTCCAATTAGAGAGCTCTTGGTTACCACCAGGGTATGTGTGCCACTACTGCATGCACCCTCAGGGTTGCCATTGTTGGTCATTATTGTGGCTCATAGATGTCATAGCTTGGCAGAACTATTGATTGTTTCCCTCCTTTGGAAAGTTGCATGGCACCTTCTAGTACCAAAGAAGCTTAGTCCCCAAGGAGAAGGCTTTCAGATCAGTTCCAGCTCAAGGGGCTCTGGGTCCTGGTTCTGGGTCCAAATTGCATGATGACTTCAGCAATGGGGACTTATCTTCTACTTCTGAGGGGCAATCAGGGGCAATAGCAATAGCCCATACTGTTTGGGGAATCTTTTATGATCCTGACCAACAACTCAAAAAGGGTTTCTCATACCTAATATTGAGATTTTTGATAGATGATCTATGGCTCTTACAAAAAATATTGTCAGCCAAGGTGGGAAATTTTCATTGAGAGAAAGAGAATTTATATTTATATATTTAGATACCAACTTACATATATCATAGCTATTTTAGGTACCTAATAATATGATTATTTATGACTTTCAGACATCCTGTTATTTTACTTTCTTCTGTATTTATTTCCCTCCTCCCTCCCTAACTAGAGCCCCCCCCCAAAATGGTCCTGTTTTACTTTCCTAGTTTCCTGGTTTCTGCAATTATTTCAAGTTACGTATGTACTCATCTCAAGAATTGGAACTAGGAACTTCAAATGAGAGAGAACATGTAATACTTGTCTTTCTGGATCTGGGTTACCTCATTCAGTGTGACCTTTTCTAGTTTCATTCATCTGAAAATGGTCAGTTCAGCAGTGTGACACTATACAAAATCAACTTACACAAATCAATAGTTTTTCTATGCACCAACAACAAACATACAAAAAGATATTCACAATAGCCTCAAAGAAAACAAAATATCTAGGAATAAACTCAAGGAGGTAAAGGATGTTTACAGTGAAAACTTTAAACCTTTGAAGACAGAGGTAGAGAAAGACACTAGAAAATGGAAAGATATCCCATGCTCATGGATTGGTAGAATTAGTATTGTAAAAATGACCATTTTGGGTTTGGGGATTTAGCTCAGTGATAGAGTGCTTGAAGGCCCTGGGTTAGATCCTGAGCTCAAAAGAAAAAAAATGACCATTTTGCCAAAAGTCAGTTACAGATTCAGTGTAATACCAATCAAATTCTCCATCATATTCTTCACAAAAATAGAGAAACTGTCCTAAAATTTGTGTGGACTCACAAAAGACTCCAGATAGCAAAAACAGTTCTAAGCAAAAAGCACAATGCTTGCTGGAAGAATTACCATTCCAGACCCCAAGATAAATTACACTAGAAAAAAGAACGCATCTTCAACCTATGATGTTGGGATAACTGGATGTCCACATGCAGAAGAATGGAATTTGACCTGTATCTATCACCTTGCACAAAAACTAACTCCAAATGGATAAAAGATCTAAATGTGAAACCTGAAACAATAAACCTGCTAGAAAAACACAGGCAGTTCCCTACGTGATACCGGTGCAGAAAAAGACTTTCTGAATAGGACTCCATTTACCCAAGAGTTAAGGCCCACAATTGACAAGTGGGATTTCATAAACTTTAAAGCTTATGGACAGCTAAAGAAATAATAAATAATCTGGTGAAGAAGTAGTCCACAGAATGGGAATCTTTGCCAGCTTTACATCTGACAGAGGATGCCTATACATCTACCTGCCTCTGCCTCCTGAGTGCTGGGATTAAAGCCGTGTACCACTACCACCCTGCTAAGTATGTCCTACTTTTAAACCTGATAATAGGTTTATGGTGGTCCAGTCAGGAGGCAGAGGCAGGCAGATCTCTGTGAGTTTATGGCCAGCTTGGTCTACATAGCAAGTCTGGGGATAAGTAGGGCTACATAAGGAGATATCTCAAAGGTAAATAGGTAAAGTAAGTGAAAATATACATTTTCTATATCCTCATTGGCAGAATCAGGTACTCACCCAGCCCCTGTTATAGCACACTCTTATGAAATACTCCCTTTGTGCACTGTAAAGATTTGTCACTCAAATTGGTTTAATAAAATGCTGATTGGCCAGTAGACAGGCAAAAGTATAGGCAAGACAGCCAAACTGAGAATGCTGGGAGGAAGAAGGGTTGAGTCAGGAGACACCAGCCAGCCAAGGAAGGAGGATGTGTAGAAAATGAGATAACAAGCCATAAGCCATGTGGCAAAGCATGAGTAAGAAACATGGCTTAATTTAAATGTAAGAGTTTGGTAGTAACTATCCTGAGCTATCAGCTGAGCATTTATAATTAATATTAAGCCTCTGTATCAGTTGTTTAGGAGCGGGTGGGCAGGACAGAAACTTCAACCAACAGCACATGACAGATGGAGACCCAGATGGGAGAGAAACAAAAGGAGGCAACATATATAAGAACTTCCTGGGCACTAGCCTGTTCTGTCCTAAGCAGTGAACACATGTGATTTCACTATTTTCTTAAACCATATTACATGCATTATTATCTTCCATTTTATAATGGAGCAAAATTAAGGTGTCACAAAAGCAAAATAAAGAAACTGAATGGGGTTAAACTACCTAATGTTGGTTAAATGGGAAAGATGACAACAGTCCCAAGCTAGTCTGATTTACTTTTCTTACAATGCTCAAGACATTATCACTGGTCAGCAGCCTCTGAAGGGCATGTGAACAGACAGCCACTCTCCTCATTACCGGGTCTCTACATCATAAAATTCCAGAGCTGCTGATGAAAGTCAGTTCCTCACTGCTAGGACAGATTTGACAATGGATAGCTGCTGTCAGGACCTGAGTCAGACCTAAGTCCAGTGACTTACTGAATCTATATGAGTTACATGCCCTTTCTGGCACTCAGATGACTGATCTTTAATGCAAGAGCATTAGAGAATTCTTAGGTTGTTCCTCTCAGGCTTTATAGGGTGTGGTGTTCTTGCCTTGGAAAACAGGCATCCCAAAGCATTCAGAATTGTTATTTTCCCTTTAATTTCCCTCCTGTAACCCCTGAAGCCCGTGCTTAGTGAGGGACTGGTGAGAGAATTACACATATGGTCATTTGAGCATTGTTGGGAATGAAGATTCTTTTCCACTGATACACTGTCTGAAGGAGATGGCTCTAAACCAGGGTGACCACAATATTTACAAAGGTATGTAATGAAAAAAGAAGACTTTGGCAACTAATGTAACGCCATCACTCATGGGGAGGATAAAGAGACATTCACTTGAGGTTTAATAAATCAAAACATAGTGTTTGTCCACAGCTTCAATTTTTCCCATTACTGGTGGATGATGTCAATTTTATTTCCCTTAGAATCTTTTTGTGTCCAGGAAAAGATTCATATTAACTGTATTTACTATCATGTATTCTTATTTTATGGTGAATTTTAGTTTTAATTTTGCCATTGTCCAGCTGGATCCACATTTTTCAAAGGCCACAGTGACTGTATTGTGCTTTATGAGGCAAACAGAAGGAGCAAATCTAGAAGCAGGGCACCACTGAAGAGGTTGTGGCACACTAAGGAAAGCCCTATTTTGGATAAGGAGCTTAGTTCAGATGAAGCATTACTGACCAAGACAATGGCAGTGCTGTGTATCCTTGGCACCAGTCACCTTGTTCATCTCTAAATTAGGAGTATACACAGCAGATTCATGGCACCCTCTCATGAGTATGTAAACCTCAGCACTATTATGCAGTAACTTTCTCCCAGATAAAACCTTCACTCCTGGAGGGGAACTTATTAAGATGCAAACTTTCCTAAAGAGAGGTGAAACACTCTACATTCCATTGTGTAAGAAACACCTTAAAACTCAGAAAGTAAACAACTTCAAAGTTTAAGGAAGTCCCTGAAACTGACTAGATATACAAGGCTTCTCCCTTTCAAAGCATGTATAAGCTATAACTAAGAGACACTGTCAGACAAGAAAAGCTGCCTGAAGAGGCTCAGACAAGCTAAGTTGCCTGGAGAGAGACTCTCCACATGTCAAATTGCCTGCAGGTTCTATATTGAACTCCCAAGTTCCTAGCTTTCATGAGAACTTTTGGTGAATGCAGCTGTCTTTAAGCCATTCCTGCTCCTAAAAGTAATCTCTTACCCATATTCCTAGAATTCAACCCAGTGAAACTCACTGTGTCACCAGAAAAAGAGATAGAGACAGAGAGAAGCAAGCTTGTGGCAGCCAAGCAGTGGTGGCGCACTACTTTAATCCCAGCACTCGGGAGGCAGAGGCAGGTGGATCTCTTGAATTAGAGGTCAGACTGGTCTACAGAGTGAGTTCCAGAACAGCCAAAGGGCTATGTAGAGACCCGGTCTCAAAAAGCAGAAAGAGAAAGAAACTATTTTGGTTATCCAAGAAAGGGAGATTTCTTTACCAAGGTTAGGGAAGTATATAAAATTAATGAAACTTGAGGTTTATTTGGATATAGAAAAGTGGAGGAAGAGGAATCAGGTATATGATTTTGGGTGTAATCCAACTGTATTTCAGGTTAGTTATTTACTGAGGTGACCACAGGCTAGCACAATCAGTTCTGCAGATCAAGGGAACTATGGGCTAGAAATAAGATCCATTAGAATGTGGCAGGTAGGACTGAAGCCACAGAACTGAATGAAATCATCACCCGCTGTGTATAGTAAAGCTGTGAGGCAAGGTTTATTGAGAATTAGGGGAACAAAAGACTTTAAAGCTTTCCAAACTAAGCACTTGCATGCATTGTTGACAGAAATGTAAAATGATAGACTTTATTTAGACCACTTTTTAAAACTCTACTAAATGCTAAGCCATTCTGCTTCTAGGAATCTATCCTACAGAAAGTTATGCACAGATATACAACAATCTCTTATGTGGATATTTGTTTTAATATAAGGTATTGAAAAATCACAAGTAACGAAGTGATTGTTGAAAAAAGGTAGGTTAACTTCTATAATATATTAGAGGAATCTGGGGAACAGCAGAGTAAGAGACACCAGGAATCAGTCTTCCCACTTAGATAACAACTAAACTGACAGAATCTATCTGATGTAACTATTTTTTAATTCTGGAGACTATTAAAGGCTTGCAACATCCCAAAGGATGGCTAGGGCAGTAAATTGTGGTTGATTTGATCAATTTCAGCTCTTAGCACAGTAGCTACTAACCAACCTAGCTCTATCTCAGATGTCTGGAACATGTTCCTGGAATAAAATAAACCAATGTTCCCTGTTCTATATTGGGGATTAGTTCTCTAACTGGTGCTTCTTTTTCTTTCTTTCTTTCTTTTTTTAATTTTACTTAAATAACGGGTCTTTTTTTTTTTCTCATTTATTTTACATACTGACTGCAATTTCCCCTTGCTCCTCTCCTCTGAGTCTCCCCCCCACCCACCCACCCGGCCTCCCCTTCTACTTCTCTTCCATCTCCATTCTGAAAGGGGCAGGCCTCCCATGTTCTTGAGCAAAACATGACAAGTCAAGTTGAGGCAGGACTGAGCTCCTCCCCTTGCATCAAGGCTGGGCATGGTAATCCAGCATGGGGAACAGGTTCCCAGAAGCCAGCTAAGTGCCAGGGACAGGTCCTAATCTCATTGCTAGGAGCCTTATAAAGAGACAGACCTACATAATTCCCACAAGCTCAGGTCAGCTGTTTCTGTGGGTTCCCCCATCATGACCCACCTGGCTCATACAGTCCCTCCTCCCTTTCTTCAGCAAGACTCCCAGAGACCCAGTGCTTGGCTGTGGTTCTCGGCATCTACTTCCATCAGTTACTGGGTAGAGTATCTCTGATGACGATTAGGGTAGTCATCAGTCTGAATACAGGAGAAGGCCAGTTCAGGCCCCCTCCCCACTATTGCTAGGAGTCTTAGCTGGGGTTATCCTTGTGGATTCCTGGGGGGGGGGTCCCTGGAACCAGGTTTCTCCCTAACCCCAAAGTGCACCCCCATCAAGATGTCTCTTTCGTTACTGTCCCCCTCTGTCCCACCTCCAACCTGCCTCCCTACCCAGCCCACCCAACCTGCTCCCTCAAGATAATTGCAGCTTCTTATCATAAAGGTTTGGAGTCAGGATCCATTGTGGTTGCCTGTCTTAGTCCGAGTTTCTGTTGCTGTGACAAAACCCCATGACCAAAAATCAAGTTGGGGAGAAAAGGGTTTATTTGATTTACACTTCTACATTGTAGTCCATCACTGAAAGAAGTCAGAACAGGAACTCAGGAACCTGGAGGCAGGAGGTGATGCAGAGACCATGGAGGGGTGCTGCCTACCGGCTTGCTCCCCATGGCTTGCTCAGCCTGCTTTCTTATAGAAGCACCATCCACAATGGGCTGAGCCCATCCCAATCGATCACTAATTAAGAAAATACCCTACAGGCTTGTCTGTTCACAGCCTGATCTTATGGATGCATTTTCTTTTCATGTTTGTTTTTTATTTTATATTTTTTTCCCAAGACAGGGTTTCTCTGTATAGCCTCTGTACTGAGACTTGCTCTGTAGACTAGGTCGGTCTACAAACTGCTCAAACTCAAAAGATCCACTTGTCTCTGCCTCCTGAGCAGGACTAAAGACATGTACCACCACAGCACCGGGAGCCATTTTCTTAACTGAGGCTCCCTCCTTCCTGATGACTCTCGACTTGTGTCAAATTGACATCAGACTGTCCAGCACACTGCCCCTTCCTACATTTTTTGCACCACCACAGCACCGGGAGCCATTTTCTTAACTGAGGCTCCCTCCTTCCTGATGACTCTCGACTTGTGTCAAATTGACATCAGACTGTCCAGCACACTGCCCCTTCCTACATTTTTTGCAAGCCCTTTCTTTTCCTGCTGAAGCCACTCATACACTCCTTTTTATTTTTGTTCTTTATTTGGGAGCTAAATACTAAAGACTAGGTCATTAACAAGTAACTACAGAGGCTTGGGAGATGTTTCGGTGGATCAAAAACTTACTATGCAAGAATGAGGACCTAAGTTCAAATCCCCAGCACCAATGTAAAATAGCAGTGTACACCTGTAAACCCAGCATTAGTGAATGGGAGGAGACAAGAGGATCTCTAGAGCTTACTGACCAGCCAGTCTAGCTGAACTAGTGAGCTCCAGGTTCAGTGAAAGACCCTGTCTCAAAAAATATGGTGGAGAATGATAGAAACAGACATCTGTAGTTGACTTCTGACTTCCACATGCACATAGCTACAAGCTCATCTGTATACACATGTACACACATACCATAGAGAAAATATATGTATTATCCACAAATAACACTAAGAAAAGCTAACTGCAGTGATAAGCAAGGGCAAGAAAAATAAGAGGTAATTATGATCCAGTGTACACTCATACATATATAGAAATGTTATAATGAAGTCCTTTACATTCTATATAATCATTGTGTGATAATTTAAGTATCCCAATATATAAGGAAAGCTAGAAATTGACAGTACATGTTCCAAGAAAGGCACTAGTTCTGAATAGATCCAAGAAGACATTAAGTTTGCACTTTGGGCTGATCTTTGATGCAAAGACAGCCTACAACATTAAGAAAAATAAAACATTTTTTAAAAATACAGCCGGGCAGTGGTGGCACACGCTTTAATCCCAGCACTCGGGAGGCAGAGCCAGGTGGATCTCTGTGAGTTCGAGGCCAGCCTGGGCTACCAAGTGAGTTCCAGGAAAAAGGCGCAAAGCTACACAGAGAAACCCTGTCTTGAAAAAAAAATACAGTTAACCCTGGGGAAAGGGGGGAAATTCTGATTTCCATTATTACCACATTTTTAGCAAACAGTATTAAGGGGCTGTAGGATACTATCAAGCATGCCAACATGCAACACAGAAGTCACAGAGAAGAAAAAGGGACAAAACGAATATTGGAAGACATAATAACTAAAAACTCCCCAAATTTTATGAACATAAATATAAACATGCCCTGAACCTATCTATGTCAAACACATTATGTCAGATTTCTTAGAAAAACAACTTTATTTGAAGGATGCTTAAATAATTAAGATGTGAGAGAGATCAAGTTTTTATGAACAAACAGACAATTAATAGAGATAGCAAATATAGAAAGCCAAAAGAAATCCAGCAAGGCTATATAATAAGACCTCATCTCAAAATAAAACTGTTGAGCCAGGTGGTGGTGGCACACGCCTTTAATCCCAGCACTCGGGAGGCAGAGCCAGGCGGATCTCTGTGAGTCGAGGCCAGCCTGGTCTGTCAAGTGAGTTCCAGGAAAGGTGCAAAGCTACACAGAGAAACCCTGTCTCGAAAAACAAAATAAAATAAAATAAAATAAAACTGTTGAAGGCTCTAGAAACAGACCAGAGTCAAAGAACAAATTGTTTGGAGGCTAATTCTGCCTACCCATAGACTTTATAGAAAGATTAAGTCTTCCTTTCCCATTCTACACACATCATTGTTGCTAATAGAATTGGCTGCAATCATTAAGTCTCCCTGTTGAAAAACAGCAGAAACATGCCGGGCAGTGGTGGCGCACTCCTTCTTTAATCCCAGCACTCGGGAGGCAAAGCCAGACGGATCTCTGTTGTTCAAGGCTAGCCTGGGCTACAGAGTGAGTTCCAGGAACGGCACAAAGCTACACAGAGAAACCCTGTCTCGAAAAAAACAAAACAAAAAAGAAAGAAAAATAGCAGAAACTCTTCCAGTAAACCCAAGCACACAAGAGTCATAGCTGAGAAGCACTCAAGAATGTGCTTGTCGTATATATCATGAAGAATTGCAGAAACTCCCCAGGGTCTGGGACTAGAAATGGGAGCCCTTTCGTGTGCACACTGTCTGCAGACTCTGCCCCACTTCCTTTTTCTGGAGTCTTGTGTTGCCTTACCCTACACTTTGTGTAGCTTTGCTTCATTCTCTTTCACAAAGTGCTGTCTTTACAGAACAGCCATCACTGTGTGGCAGACATGTGACCCAAAGGACCCACCTGTGTGTCCTCAATCCAAACAGTGCCCCACATAGGTGGTCAAGGAAGTTTCTGGTTTCTCCAAAAGATCTTCCTTGGGTCAGGCTTCCATCCCTGGTTATGTACACTATGATCTGTGGGGTCAAGTTCAAGTACAGGTCATGCAAGTATTGCTGAATGGTAGTAATATAGGGTATATTGAAGTTACTGTAAATTCAGCAAAAGGCTGTCCAGGTAGATGGTCACATGGCAAAGCCTTTGTGATGAAAGTTCTTATTGTTGAATAAAACTTTCTTGAGTAAACTTCCTGAGGAGATCTTTATATTGTTTGAGTGTGCTTCACTGGGTAGCCTAAAGCAAACTTTACCCCTATTAATCTGTCAGTGTTAGGACTTGATTATTTTTTCTTTCTTTTTCTTTCTTTCTTTTTTGTGTTGTTTGTTTGTTTGTTTGTTTGTTTTTCGAGGCAGGGTTTCTCTGTGTAACTTTGGAGCCTGTCCTGGAACTCACTCTGTAGCCCAGGCTGGCCTCGTACTCACAGAGATCCTCCTGGCTCTGCCTCCCGAGTACTGGGATTAAAGGCATGCGCCACCGCTGCCTGGCTTGATTATTTTTTTCTTTACCTGGTTTATTTTTTTTAACCTGGTATATTTATAACAGTATCTGTACGTGATCACAAGAACCTTCTACAATTTTTAGCTCTATGTCATGAGAATTGTCCTTTAATTATATGCAAGTGTCTTTTTTTTTTTTTTTTTTTTTTTGGATTTTGTTTTGTTAACACAGGGTCTCTGTATGACTCTGGCTGCCTGGAACTCAGAGATCACCTGCCTCTGGCTCCCAAGTGCTAAGATTAAAGGCGTGCACCACCACACCCAACTATATACAAGCTTTAAAGATTAGTGTTTGCTTTCATTATTTCATTAGCAGTTTTTGAAAATCAGTTCTGAAATTATGGAGAGATGCTTTTTCTTTCTTTTATTTGGAGGATAGTTTAAAAGCATTAGTTATAGCATATTTACTCTGTCCTCAGTAAGTAACAGTTGGTTTTGCATTTAAACTAATTTCAAGCAGGCTTTAGTGAAACAAACAATATTTGCACTATGAAATCACCAGCATATGAGCTTCAGGAGCTGTGCCATCATCTGCTTATGATGGTATGCCATTTGGTGTGTATAATTCCTAACAGAAGTGAATTTTAAATGTTTACATGCTGGAAATAGCTTCTTGATTCCGGAAGAGGAACACTAGCAATGGCTGAGCACACAGCCGTGACCGAGCTGTCTGTCGGACCTGACGCTTTCTTAAGTTTGTCCTCTTGACCTCCTCACAAATCCTACAAAGGCTTCCTGCCAGGTCAGAGCCTGATCTGATCACTGTAGTTGCCCTACTTCAGACTGTCTCAGGCCCCTCTCCTTGACTCTCCATTGCCATCCCCGCCTCAGTCCCACCCTCTTCAGGAGGTGCCATTCGGGGTTTACCACCTGTGTTGATGCTGTTTTCTTGACAGAGCCCTGATGGTGTGTGTACTCGCACCTCTGGGCCATCCACAGTGGCCGAAGTAAGGTAGCGGGTGCTCTCTTCTCTCTCTGCCATATTCCTTTGAAATTGGTCTCTTCCCAAGCCCAGAGCTCATGGTTTTTGGTTAGTCGGCAGCAGCAAGCCTCCCCCCATCCCTGCCCCATAGGGCAGTGTAGTTACAGGCACTCAAGAGACCATACCCACTTTCTTCTGTGAGAACTGACAGCTAAACTCAGGTCTGTGTGCTTGGGCAGCCTAACCTCTGCTCTTAACTACTGCGCTGTCTCTCCAGCCTTTACTCACAATTTCACTAAATTCCTTTTTACTTGATTTCCTTTAGCTTTTTCATTTGTAAGTCAATTACATTTATGAATTTCACAAATTCAACAAAAATTCCATAGGAGGGGAAAAAACGGCACCAGTTTAGAGAATGAACACATGAAAGAATTTTTTTTTAATCACTTGAAAAAATAAGCATCTATTAAGTGAAAATTATAGGACAATCTGGATGAAATTACAAATAAAAAATTGTCAAAGTGTTCTATAATAAATAAAAACTCTTAAAGAAAGTGGTATTTTGTTTTTAAAAAGTTATAGAACCAGCCGGGTGGTGTTGGCCCACGCCTTTAATCCCAGTACTCGGGAGGCAGAGCCAGGCATATCTCTGTGAATTTGAGGCCAGCCTGATCTACAGAGCGAGATCCAGGACAGGCACCAAAACTACACAGAGGAAAAAAAAAAAAAAGGAAAGAAAGAAACAGATTGACATCTGTATATTTTTAAAAGGTCATTTGAAATTTAAATTTAAGCCTAGTAATAGTGGCACAGGCCTTTGATCCCAGCGCTCAGGAGGCAAAGGCAGGTGGATCTCTGAGTTTCAGGACAGCCAGGGCTACACAGAGAACCCCTGTCTCAAAAAACCAAAACCAAAAAACAATTAGGGATTAGTCAAATAGCAGGTTAAATACACCTGTTTAGCCACTCACCAGTTTAAGGAAATTAGATTATTTGAAATTGTCTGTAATGAATAACTACCATGAACATTCAAATACATTTGTATACAGATATGCTTTATTTCTCATGGTTCGGTTTCTAGGAGTGGAACTGTTGTATGACAAACTTATGTGTATTGCTTATGAAACTCACAGGCCATTGTGATGTCACAGAAAATGACATAGTAGGGCACCCCAAGATCAGTTTCTCTACTAAAATCACCACAAACTGCCCAATTCAACAGAATAAACCATGCTGAACCCTGGGATCAAATCAGATACTTGCAGCAGCTGAGGAGTGCTGGGTGAAAGAGAGCCACTGGATTTCAGAGGAAAACATTGCCAATTCTTCTCCATGCTGGCAGTGGCCTTGGGGCTAGCAGCCCACATTCTTGATGCTGCTGGAGTTAGGGGACAGGTACAAACTTCTTTCGGATACTGTGCTGTGTATTCTGACCCGCTTTGGTGGTTCCACAGGGGAGCAATGCAGCACCTGGCCAGTCACACTTTGACCCCTGGCAGTAGCAGCTTTCTGAGATGTATAACTTCATGTGCTCCCAAAGCCTGCAGGGCAAGGGACTGCTGAAAAGTCATACAGCTGCTAGCAAACCCCCCAAAAGAAAGAAAAACTGGAAAGAGGAAGAGCGGGGAGAAATAATGTTTGGAAGGGCCACTGCATACACAAAGAAAAACAGTGTACCATGCATGCCCAGGACTGATGCCTGCTAAGAAGAGACTAGACAGGGACCAGGCCTACCCTCTGGAGTAGAGGAAGAGAGATGGGCTATCCTAGCACCAAGAAGGTACCCACTTCAATGACAAGCTCCAAAAGCCAGGAGAATTTTGTTTTGTTTTTCTTTTCTTCTGGGCTCCAGGCATTCAAAGGACTCTGCTGGGTCATGGGCTGTGAATCTAACGGTACTCTAGAGACTCCACAGTGATCACATAGAACACTACAGTCATAGTACATCAGGATGGAATTTCAAAACATGTACTGTATCTCTCAGTTGACCTTTAGGACAAGGACAAATATGATTGCCAGACTCATCACACTCCAGTATTCCAAAGAAGCAGTTTAGTTCTGTCCACACCGCACGAACAAGCCTCCTCCCACTCCAGTGCTGTGGGTGCAGCCAGTCCAGCTGTCATGGCTTTCCCACCACTGTAACCCCTGAAACTGAACCAAAATAAATCTTCCTCATGAAAATTAAATGTAGCCCAGTATTTAGCAACAGCAAAAAAGGAAAAGGTAGAAAAAGCATATAAAGAAACAAGAAAGAATGATCCATTCATAAGAAATAGGGTAGGAAAAAGTGAAGATATCAACAGGGATATATGTTATTTTTTAAAGCATCTAAATGAAATTTATTTACATACAAAGGAATATTTTTTCAGGCATAAAAGAAATGAAATATTAAAGAGTCTAGAAAGCTTTGCTGAAAAAGCCAGACACTAAAAGTTGTGTATGTATGGTCCTATTTCTGTGAATTATGTAAGATAGATAAATTCGTAGAAACGTAAGTGAAGGGGCTAGCTGTGGCACAACCCTTAAATCCCAGCACTGGGGAGACAGAACCAGGTGGATGTCTGTGAGTTCAAGGCCAGCCTGTCTACAGAGCAAGTTCCAGGACAGCAAAGGTCTTGTCTCACCTCCCCCCACCCCCACAAAAAAAAGCTGAAATGAATGGCTGAGGGCTACTGGGGGTTTTCAGAGGGGAGAGTGCAACTTTCATTTGGAAGTAGTACCCTGCTTTGGGAATAGAGGTAGTAGGTGCTCAAAGAGCACTCCAAATGTCCAAAGTGTCAGCACATTGGTCACTTTAAATAGTTTGTGCTATATGAGCTTTATGAAAATTAAAAGAACAAGCAGCTGTATGTCTAAAAAAAGCCTCTTCTCTTGTACCTTCTTCCTCTCCGTGTCCCAACCCCCAGGATATGGGCTCAGGAAAAAGCTGAGAGTCATGTTACCAAGACTGACACCCTGGTTCTTCCCAGTCCAGCAGGACTCAAATGATGTAACTAACATTCTCTCTGAAAGAGGCACAGGACAAGTGAGAACAAAAATTAGATGATCCCAAGGGTAACCCATGTGGAATTAAGTCACAGGGTTGGGGCTCAGATTCAGTGATACAGGAAGCTAAGACTCACTCCACTGGAAATAGCACATTCCCACAGTGCAGCTCCTGTGGAAAGCAGACCTCTATGCAGCTATGAATAAATGAACGGCATATCTTTCTATGAAATTTAAAGGAATGATTTTCACTCTGCTTACCATGAGAATGTATCATTTCAGAATGCAATATGCTTTAAAAAGAGCAAAGGAAATATCTAATTGATTTTATAAAATAAAACACCTTTTCCATATTCTCACCTCATTTGTTATTGTCTGCCTTTTTATGAGGTATCCTAATAAATGATTACTTATACTTGTAAAAGTTTCAGATGAAGTATCATATAGATCTATTTTTTTATTTCCAGCTATTTATGATATAGCTCAGATTGAAAGCCTATCTTAGCTGCTTTCTTTTATGAAATCGTCTTGTAATGCAAATGGAAAACAACCACATGTGACCAGGCATGATGCACTAAAGGAGGCAGAAGGTGGTGGGTCTCTGAGATAGAGGCCAGCCATGGCTACACAATGAGACCCTGTCTTAAGAAAAGGGGGAAAAAGAACTACACGTTCTGAAGCTTTTCAAGTTTGTATTCCGACTTATTTGGGGCTTTCTGAGAGTCTCACTATACAGCTCTGGCTGCTCTTTGAATTTACCAGTGTAAACCAGTCTTGCAATCATCCTCCTGTCTCAGCCTCCCAAGTGCTAGGATTACACAGGCATGCCATGTCTGGGTGGCTATACTAGCTTTTCACTGTGGTGTACTAATACGTTTTCAATAATGTGTTTATCTGATAAACACAAGCCACACTGTATCACCCCTACTTCCCTCCACCTTCCTAACAAGTGGGCGGATGCTTTCTCTAAGAGTGTGCAGGCTGCTGGTGCAATGGAGACCACGGTGTACTTGCCCTTCCTTGCTGTGAGCTGTAATTAAGGAAATGATTTCATATGTCCATATGTTAATATAAGCTCTTTATGAGAACATATTATCTCATTCTGTGGGACAAAAAAGACCCAAGTCTATTTGCAAATGCCCCTGAGAGAATTTTCAGTAGTGACTGGACATTCTGAAGAGGCATTGAGTGAGGCCATCCGTCTGCACAGTTTCCCAGTGGCTCTAATTCTGCTAAACTAACAAACTGTAACTGCTTGTTCTAAAGGCTTTTTGTTTTGTTCTCAGACTCCAACTTTAGTTTCTCTTTAGTGTGTTTGCTTTTTTAGTAAAGAGCAGTAAAACATGTCTACTTAGTATTCAGTACTTGTGAATAAGGAATGTCTTCTTCCTGTTACAAATATGTAAACAAGATTTGTATTAAAGATGCTTGATGTTTAAAACATAGGTTTCCTATTTGCAACTGAAGTATAACTTTTTAAAAATTGAAATCTGTCTTTTGGCCATTCTTTCTTTAAGGGGGTGGGGGGACTTGCAGCTTGACTGTCTTGGCCCACACTCTGTGTTTCCATTCCTGCTTCTTGCCAGGGCTGCATAAGCAGTGGTTGTTATGCAAGCCTCCAGGCCTCCAGGGCCTTATCCTTCCCAGACCTCAAATACAGCATCTGGCTGTTTCCAAATACAGCTAAGAACTGTACAACCCTATTCTATTTCTTTGGTCAGCTTCAGCTTCTGGAAATTACTATGTCACTGCAAGTTTATTTAACCCTACATTCTAACTGAAGTATTGTTTAAATATATTATTTACTTTTAATTGACCCAAGCTGAATTATTAATAGAGGAAGGTTTTTAAAGACAAAGAGAAGTTCAAAAATATTTAAAAACAAATGTCTACAACTAAAATCTTCATGTAACAAAGATGTCTAAGCTGTACTTCTTGTCCATTTATTTAAAATGCAATGCAGCTAACTCCAGTTGAGCCAAAGCGTATGAACTCAAGATAAAGAACTATAGAGCACTTTGTTACATGTAAATGAGCCAATAGCAGGTAGAGCAACATTAAAATCTCCGTATGTTCAGGTAGTTTTGCTTTATAAATCGAAATCCCAAGAGAATGGAAAAGCATGAGAAACATCCCTTAGCGCAGAGTCAGAGCTCATTGTGTATAAGCTCACTAAGTTTGTAAGCAGCATGCCCACCCTGTTGATCATGATGCAGATGAGACATGGAGACTGCTCCTCCAGCACAGTATCCTAGACCCATGGCACCTTCAAGGTTGATGAAGAAGGGCAGTTGCAAAGACTGGGAAGTTCTTGGCACGCATCACAATCCTGTAGTTATGTTTCTTCACTCATTGTCTGCTTTTTCCATCTAGTTGTATGCCTCATGAAGTCACATATGCTGCTTTTGTCTTTTTACCTTTTTACCTCTGGCAAAATAAAGCAAAGAAAAGGGCATATATTATAAATAGACAGTTTAATAATTTTCACAGAAGAGTTGTATAGCCACCACCCAAATCGGGAGACAGAAAGAGCAGTCTCCAGAAACACTTCCTCCTCCTAGTCCTTGCTTCTGCTGGCTTCTGTGGGGAGACCAACCTATGTATACCTTCATGGGTAGAAGGGCTGTAGGAGCACTGTGTGTAATCAGATCATTTATCTCATCCCATATGGAATTCACAAAACATCTACTACCCTGTTCCTAGGTCCTGCCCAGTTCCAGCTGTAATAAACAGTGAGTGCTGTGAGTGTGTGAGGACAGGTAGTTTGGCTTGAGTGTATGTTGTCAGTTTCCCAAAGTAACTGCCATTTTACACAAACAGTGAATGAGGGTTCCAATTGTTCACGTGTTTCAGCACTAGTTTTGTTAATTGTTTTTAGCCACTGTGTTGTACCTTTGTGGTTTAATTTGCATCCCCTGATGGACTGTGATTTGTTCACATGTGTGTGTAGTGTGTGTGTTAGTTGTTGTTGTCTTGTTGTTTGGAGACAGGGTTTCTCTATGTAGCATTGGAGCCTGTCCTGAAACTCACTCTGTAGACCAGGCTGTCCTCCAACTCAGAGATCTGCCTGCCTCTGCCTCCTGAGTGCTGGGATTAAAGGCGTGTGCCACCTGGTGGAGGTGTTTTTTAATAAAAGTCTTTTGTGGCAACATAGATGGTGGTAAAATCAGTTTGCATTGCTTAAGCAGAAAAGGAATTTAAATGGCTTCCTCTAGCTCATGGTAGGGCTAAAGCTGTTGATAACCTGGCCAGTGAGAATGTAGCGCCCCACCTACCAGTCATTCAGCACACTTTGTTGACCCCCTTGCCTAACTTTCAGTTTCAGTGGCAGGAAGTCCTCTTCCTAAGGGGCAGGGCTGCGCGACAAGACACTGTTGGTACAGAGGGAAGCTGGATCCCATGAACAGGTGGGCAAGATTTGTGTCAGAAAAGGCTGGCAAAGCCTTCTGTGATGAACACACACACACACACACACACACACACACACACACACACACACACACACACACACAGCTACATCATTTTAAATTAATACATCTGTCCAGACTTCTTATGTTGGGTAGGCCATGGATAGAGTGATCTGAACTATATTACTTAGGGTGCTTTAGGAAAACAAAGTCATTTTAGAACAGCCAAGGATTTTTTTTTTTAGTTCCCCTCATTTCCTTTAATTCCAAGAGCTACTCCATGTTGAAATATGAACGGTTATAAAATGTTTTATAGAGAAATGGATAAAGACACAGCAGTTGCTACTCTTCCATTATCTCCTTCAAGTTGGGAGGCCATAATAAGCTCCTATCACCCTGCCAGGCCACAGTGAAGGCAGCAGTGATGAGTGTTTATGGAGCTGTCTCTGTGGTCTGTGGCCAGACTGTAAGGCAGGGGCTATGCCAGGACCCAAATAACTGTTCTTAAAATTCTCTCAACAAAACATGGAAGCCACTTGGTCAAATAACCATGTATGCTACTTAAACTAGTGATAGTAGCAGGAAGAGTGCAGAGAAGCAAGAACATAGTAAACTGGGGCCTTTACTCACTAATCTCAAATGTGATATGGGATCCTAGAAGTAAAATGAAGGAGCTCTCAATAAAGTGGGGACTTGTTATATTGTTGATGCCTCAATGCTGGTTCATTAGTACAGCCATCTATACTAATGTAAGGTGCTACCAATAAGGTTTTATACCCAAGCTGTGTACACTCTTGGTACTTTTTCTGTTAATATAAAACTTGTGAAAAATAATAAATTGTACAGAAAACAGTAGAGAAAGGCCTTGAAAGAAGATCAAGGTCACCCTGGAGCTCCTGCTTTGGCAGTCCCCTTTTGTCTCCGCTACTCGCAACTCAGCTGGGTCACAGGGAAAGGAGGAGCAGGCCAGCTCAGCCGCTGTCTCCATCCTGGTTCCAGGACACTAAAACATCGTATATGAGCCGTCTTTGCCTTAAAAACAGGTATGATTCTCCATCTCTGCCTCTAAAAGGCAGATCTGACATGATAGCTTAGATAAAAGATCTTTGAGCACTAGAACTGCTAAGCACAGAGTAAGTTTATCCTACCCTGTAACCTCAGTAACCAAAGCTGGCCTCCTGTCTGGCTTCCTTTCTCCCAGGAACCCTTTTCTTTTTTCTTAAGGATGGAAGAAGCAGGTAGATTTTTGTGAGTTCCAGGCCAGCCAGGGCTCACAGGGAGACCCTGTCGCTAAGACATAATGCATAGGCATAGAGTCAGGAGAAAGAAAGGTGGCAATAAAATCCTGGAACCTAGGAAGCAGGGGAGAGGACATCTTAAGGCCAGAAAAAGCCTGAGGAAGGCTCATTAATTCTGGGGATCCCACTGTACTTGGGGTGAGAGACAGAAGCAGAACAGGATAGAAGTTCAGAATCTCTCTAAGAGGCAGAAAGGGTCTTCTCCACCCCACATTTCCCCAGCATGATGGTCTGCCTGTGTGGGAAAGATAAGAAAAGACAAGAGGCTTCTAGGCTTGAACCAGAATAGCTATTTTTATTACCTTACTCTACATAGATAATGGGTGTTAATAAAAAGTAAAGCATAGGAAGTACCTTTACTATATCTAGGCTCTTTTTAAATTTTATGTATATGAATATTTTCCCTTTATATATATGTATATGTAGTGGGAATTTGCTCTGTCATTGACCTTGGGCTATCTGGCCTGATAGAGGCAGCATTTATCTGCCTAGTAACGGCTTAAAAGAGAGGTTTAGAAAGGGGGTAATGCTCTCTTGGGTGGTAAAGACAGGATCAGGCTTTGTGAGGCAGTGTGTGATCAGTACCCAGCTTTCCAAGGTCTCTGCAACTAAATTTACCTTATCCTGTATCAGTGAGTGTAGCAGGGTCCTTTGCTGTTGTTCCCTTTGGGGGAGGGGGCCAAGTAGGCGCAGAGTCAACTACACAGATTCTGGGAGACTATCAAAACAACAAGCTCAGTTTATTGAGGAAGAGGCAAGCCTTATATACCCTCCACCCTACCCTTGGGGGGGGAGGGCTGATGAATATGCATCTGCTGGTGTGACATGGCTGCCTCTCATTAGTTTGTGTCATCTTCAGATCATGTTTCAGCGGCTGTTGCTAAGGTCCTTAGGCAGACCCAGGTTGGTTCTCAGAGAGTATCTTTTTTACTTATTTGAGCTGGCTGGCCCTCAAGCCTGTTAGGGATGAATCATCCCACAAGTGAGTCTGTTTTTTCCCCAATTTATTTCCTTAATAAATTGATCTATATAGACCATTGAGGCTCACATTACATGTATATATGTGCCTAGTGCCTGCAGAGGTCAGAAGGGTGTGTCCAATCCCCTAGAACTGTAGTTACAGATCATTGTGAGCCACCATGTAGGAAGTTTAACCTGAGCCTTTTGCAAGAGTAACAAGAGCTTTAAACCACTGAACCATCTCTCTAGTCTCCAGGCTCTTTTAATTCTATTTTAAGGTTTATTTTTATTATGTGTATGAGTATTTGCCTGCATGTATATCTATGTACCACATGTGTTCCTAGTATCCAAAGAAGCCAGAAGAGGGCTTCTTTGTATCCCCTGGAACAAGGTTTACTTTACCATGTGGGTTCTGAGAACCAAATACAGGTCATCTATCTGTAAAAGCAGCAGGTGTAGCAAGAGCAGTGAGCTCTTAATCTCCCAGTCATCTCTGCAGCCTAAGATTCAGGCTTTTTAAGGTTGGTGTTTGTTCATATTACTGGTTGGCATTAGATGGAGAATATATGAACAAAGCTTTTAAAAGGAAATCACATTTACCAACAGAAATGTTTTTGTTTGTACTGCCTCCCCTACCATCAGAGTCATTCACAAGCATAGCATGGAATTGTATTACAAAATGATTGTAAAATATGTAGCTTAACAGGGCATGGTGGCACATGTCTTTAATTCCAGCACTCAAGAGGCTGAGGCAGGCAGATGTCTGTGAGTTCAAAGCCAGCCTGATCTATAAAGCAAGTTCCAGGACAGCTAGAGCTGTTACACAGAGACACCCTCTCTCGAAAAACCAACAATAATAATAATAATCACCTAATCACCATCATCATCCTACTGACTCTAACAAAAGTTTGTGATTCCATAAAAAATTAAATGACCAATAAATAATAACCTCAAATATAACACTTTGACTGTTGAGCTGGTCATGGCGGCACACACCTATAATCTCAGTACTTGGGAGACTAAACAGAAGAATCTCATGTTTTAAGCCAGCTTAGGCTGCATAGCATTCTGTCTGTCTGTCTCCCTCTCTCTCTTTCTCTCTCTCTTAACATAGTGCTTATAGTCTTAGCTAAAACAATAAGACAAGTTGCAAGTGCAATGCAGGTCAGAGCAGTAAGCTCAGAAAAGCAGCTGGGAAAAAAACTTACATACACCAGAATGAGCTTTATTAGGAGAGTTTTGAGACCAAAGTGAGTCCCTGAGCAGCTCTTAAGTAGGAAAGCAATTATGAGAGATACAGCATCCCACCAGAGATAGCTTGAGGTGGCCTTGAAGCAGGTAAGAACCTTCCTTCCAGAACCCAGACAGGAGCTGCATCAGGAAAGATAGCCACCATGTATAACATGCTGGGGACCCTGAAGGAAGAGATAGGTTCTTCAGTTCTCTTCAGAACACCCCAGAACAAAGGGAATTTTCTGGTTTTATAAGTTTTCAGGGGACAATGAGAAATTCTTACTAGATAGTACCATAGGTTTATCTCGCAGTTACAAAGGGCAAGCTGGGTTTGCTTTTCTACTGAGATCTATGTGATCCAACCATCACAGCAGTGACTGTCATTTCTTTCTACAGAGAGTTATATGGTGGGGGCAGGTATGGCCTACTTTCTGAGAGGGAAGAGTATTGTAGAATATTATTTTAAGGTGTGTTTTGTCTATGTTGCATTTGTTTAACTGTGAAGCTGTGTTACTGTGCCTGTCTAGAACACCTGAGGGTCTAATAAAGAGTGAACCAATAGCAAGGCAGGAGAATGGATGGGCAGGGCTGGCAGGTAGAGAGAATAGATAGAAGGAGAAGAGAGGGAGGAGAAGAGAAAGATCTAGGAGCAAGAGAAGGAAGAGGACATCAGGGGCCGGCCAGCCAGCTACACAACCAGCAACAGAGTAAGAAAGAAAGGTATACAAAAATAAAGAAAGGTAAAAGCCCAGAGGCAAAAGTCCAGTAGGTCAATTTAAGCTAAGAAAAGCTGGCAAGAAACAAGCCAAACTGTGGCCAGGCATTCATCATTCATAATTAAGAATAAGCCTCCGTGTGTGATTTATTTGGGAGCTCGGTATCAGGACCCCTAAAAGAGCAAAAACAAACAACAGAAGAGAAAGCTAGAAAACCTATGATCTACAGAAGGAAGAAAAGGGATATAGATAGGAAAGGAAGAATTCAAAGTATCTAATTGTAGACATGATCCTATATTTAAAAGACCCTAGGTCTATCTATCTATCTATCTCCCCCCCCCTCTCTGATATGATTAATACTTGCAACAAAATTATAGGATACAAAATCAACATACAGAAAACAGTGGCCTTCCTATACTAATAAACTTTCCACAAAAAAAAAATTACCACTCACAATAACTTGGGGGGAGGGAGCTACAAATAAACCTAACCAAGAAGATAAGACTTCTACAATGAAAACACGAGATGGAAAATCCTTCCATGACTGTAGATCAGCAGAATGAATACTGTAAAAATTGGTTATATTATGAAAAGTGCTCTATAATTCAATGAAATCCCCACTAAAACCTCAATTATGTTCTTATCAGAACTAGAAAAAAAATATCTAAAAAATGTATATGGAAGCACAAAAAAATCCAAATACCCAAAGCAATCCTAAACAGAAAGAGCAGTATTAGAGTCATCACAATGCCTCACCTCAAACTATACTACAGAGCCATAATAACAAAAACTTTATGATACTGGCACAAAACAAATAGAATCTGGAACTCAGAAATAAGCTCATGACACTATAGCCACTTCATTTTCAACAAAGGTGTCAAAAGCATATATTGAAAAAAAGCTTTCCATCCCATAACTTCCATTGGTAAGTTATAGAGAAATTATATTGCAGTGTCTGTTCATTTTTAGGACTTGGCTTCCCTTTGTTGCTTCTGGTTCTGATTTCTGAGCAGGGTCTTCATGGCTGTAGTCTTACCTTGTGATTTGTGCCGTCAGCAGCAGCTCCTGGCTTACCGAGAAAATCACTAAACATTTTCAAATTGATCTGAGATGGAGCTGTTTGAACATGGGCATTTGGAAAACCACAGAGGTTCTGTTTTTCTAGGCAGGCTAAGAACAGGCCAGCTCTCATCTCTCTGTCACCTGACTAAGAAGGGGCCAAAAGGAGGGGCGCACATAGGGTAGTAGATGGGCTTCATCCCCAGACCCTGACAAAGATAAAGTGATTTCTAGTTCAAAAACCCTCTCTGAGTGTCTGATGTGGATGTGAATAAGAAAGTGGGGCAGAAGATAGAACTTGTTTTCTCTGTGGATGTACTACTTACTATGCCATAGAAAAGGCAACTTTGGGTCTCTCACCCTGGGAGCAGGCTTAGGTCAGGGGAGGTCAGAGGACAAAACACCTATAAGGTGTTCACAGGCTAGCCTGGCACACTGTCTTACCTCCTCACACAGAAATCAAGAAGTCATAGTATCAAAGATTGTAGACAAACAGAGGCAGTTTAAATAGGAAATTATAAAAATCCCTTTTTGAGGAATTTTGTAGCTTTGCTTGAATTAGAATGAAATGTACCCCACTCCCCACCAAAACCGGAAGTAGAGACCAATGGTTATGGAAACAAAGGAATGTCATCCTAAGGGGTTATGAACCAACAATCAAAAGGGACAGAAATGGCACCTGTAGGGGGTGTTAAAAGGAAAGAAAGTACATCTTAGGCTTGGGGACTGCTGTTGACAGGCCAGCAGAGCTCTTGCTCCAAAGAGCTTTGACTGTTCTGTACATCCCAATGACTGTAGCAAGGGGCTATGCTTTGATGAGTTTTCCAGGGCCAGTTCCCAAAAGAAAACACTGTGGAGAAAATAGACTAGACTAGACTTTGTGCACAGAACATGGTCTTATCCCTCAAGGCCAGGCCATCTCCAGCCCCTAGGTGGCAGATCTGAGTCTTAGGAACACCTGAACTGCCTGGAGTGACAGAGGCTCCTCCCAAAAGATACCCACAATGGACCACTTTTCTGAGTCCCTGCCTTCCATACAGGGCTAGACTGACTCAAAGGGCTTTTTGGCAGAGGGCCTCTGTGTTCTTGTCAACAGCAGGTTGGAGCCTCAGGCAGCACTGCCACCAAAGCCGAGAGTTCTTCATTGGCCTCCAGTCAGGAAAGCAAGGTCTTCGGCTACATAAAAAAGAATTTGAGGACAAGCCAGAAAAAAAGGAAGAAAAGGGATAGTGTGAGCTTAAGATTTTGAACATAAGTCTGTTAGAGATGCACACTCCAGACATGACTATGGGCTTCTTAAGAGAATTATACTAAGGTGTCGTTACAATAGCTATAGGAATGATTCTGTGGCTTTCTGTTATACTGCTAAATAGATATAATTTACAATAAAATTTAAAGGTTAAGCAAAGTGCTAATAATGGTTAAATTCAAGGCCACAATGTCCTGGCCCTAAGCATGGTTTGTTTTCAGTGTCCATGTTTGAGATGTCTTTTTTTGTTTGTTTGTTTTGTTTTGTTTTGTTTTGTTTCAAGACTGGGTTTCTCTGTGAAAGTCCTGGCCGTCCTGGAACTCACTCTGTAGACCAGGCTGGCCTTGAACTCACAAAGATCCACCAGGCTTTGTCTCCTGAGGGCTGGGCCTAAAGGCATGTGCCACCACCATCCAGCTAGAGATGTCTTTAGGAAGGCAAGCTCCTTACCGCTCTCCCTTATCTGTTTTATTGAAGCTTCTTAAACCTGAGCCAGTGGAAAGCACAATCAACCCCAGGATAAAGGGCAGCTTTCCCTTTCTCTTAATTCACCGTTTCTATCCTGCCTCATATCCATTGTGGTATCTTGAATAAGAATGGCCCCTATAGGCTCATATACTCAAATGCTTAGTCATCAGAGTGTGACACTATTTGAGGAACAGGAAATGTGGCCTTATTGAAGGAGTGTGTCACTAAGGGTGGGCTTTGAGGTTCTCTCTCTCTCTCCCCCCCCTCCTTCCCTCCCTCCCTCCCTCACTGCTGCCTGCAGATAAGGATATAGAACTTTCAGCTACTTCTCCAGCACCATGTCTGTGTACTGCCATGTTCCCCATTATGACGATAATGGACTAAGCCTCTAAAATTGTAAGCAAGCCCCCAATTTGATGTTTTCTTTTATAAGAGTTGCCTTGGTCATGGTGTCTCTTCACAGCAACAGAAGACTGACTAAGACACCCAACCCCTGAGCAGACTCTGTGAACTTCAGTGAATGTGTAACTGTGCCGTGAGATATCATTGTGGGTACTCAGAGCTGACTTTCAGGTCATTTTCGTGCATCTTTAAGTCCTTTGAATTTTCTCAACTGTCCTTAGCCTGGAAGCCATAGAGAACCCATCCCAGAAGGGCATGGGATGGCTTGCAGTCTATAGTCTCATTTGCATAGGATTGGCCTTTCTCCCTTACCCTGGTGCCACCAGCTGGTTAGCCATGCTTACTTTCTTGTTCTTAAGATTCCCCAAGTCTTTGGGGTAAAAATGTTGTTGCAATATAATTCCAATATAATAGGTCTCTTCCCAATCTAAGCTCCCCCAGTTCTGAAATCTGTATAGACACAGGAGGTGCGTAAGAGGAGGGGAACAGACCAAGAGCGTGAGAGTGGGGTCCACCCTTTGGGTTCTGCACTTGGAAAATGTTTGGCAACAATTCCAGATAAGGTTCCAAGCCATCTGCAGGGTTAAATGACCACAAGTCACACCTAGGTTGGACAAGGTTCCCCTGGAGCTTGGATTTTGCTCATGATCATTGGTGCTGTGATGACATTGTGACTTTCCTGGGTTAATGGCCTGTGAGCCTGGAATAGAGATTGTTCTAGTTGTCTGCTTCTGTGAGCAACACTTGATATATGTTTGTGAAGTTGCTCTGGATAGGCAGTATTCATCATGGACCTCCTCTACTGTTCCCAGTTTTCATGGATGGTTCCAGCAGTGGTCCTGAGCAGCTCTTTCTCAATGCCCTACTTCCTCTGCTGATGACATGGACCTCTGATGAGAGTCAGATGAGTGAGGTGAGCCAGTGAGCAGCTTTGCCCCATTGTTCCTACAACTCAGAAGACTTGGTGTGGACTTTGTGGCTGGGCCAGTGTTTTTGTGTCTCGGATCATAGGACCAAGCCCAGGAAAGTTAGGATAATATTTTGGAGGATGTAATCTGGCAACACAGCTACTTCATTCAACTCTGTTTGTATTGCTTCCTGGAATGTTTACTTGAAAAAATATAGTTCTAGAGGAAAACGGCTTAAAAGCCCTGGGAATAGTCAGTCTTTCCATTCTCTATGTAATCAAAGGACTTACAGGCCAGCACCATCTATACAGTCTGTCAGCCAGGGCAGGGGTCAGCACTTGAGTTGGATTGTATGTGTAGCACAAATCCTAATTGGTCTTGATAATAAAATCCTGGAGCCAGATATTGGGGTAAATGCTGACAGATCAGAGAACAAAGGAGCCAGCTACGGCCACCTCTTACATCGCCAGCTCCTCAGCCTGAAAGGGCTGAGCTCCTGTCTCCTCCCACCTTAAATTCCTCTCTCCGCCTAGCCATATTACTTCCTGTCTCCACCTCCCTAGTGCTGGGATCAAAGGTGTGTGCCACCACTGTCTGGTCTCTATGGTTAACTAGTGGCTAGTTCCACATTCTGATCTCCAGGCAAGCTTTATTTGTTAAGAGCATAAAGAAACAAAATATCAACACAGGTATATACTGTGCTTCCCTTTGGGTGGTTGTGCTAATCTGAACATTTCCAAAATGGGTTTCTGATGCTAGAGGGGTTGGTTGGGTCAGTTCAGAAGGCTGTGGTGAGAGGATTTCTTCTCCAGAGTTACTCTAGAATTGCTAACCTTTTGCTTGCTATGACAATCTGAAACACAGCCATGGAAGCGTGAGCCTGATTCACATGCCACACTAACTAAAGGATTGTGGTATCTGCCAACCTTGCCTTAGGCCGAGTCACATGAGCTCCTGTCAGATGGGTGCTACACTGTGCCTACTCTGTCGTGGTTAGTTTCTGACTTGAAGTCACTCTCTTTCATTGCCTCTCCAGAAGTGCCTTTAGGATCTCAGAGCCAGGGGTGAGGTGCCTCAGGCTTTCTGGTGTTTGGGAAGTGGTCAAACAAGAGTGAAGAGATGTCTTTAGAAAGGCAAGCCCTTTACCTCTCTCCCTTATCAGTTCTATTGACCTGAGCTAGTGGATTCACCAACATGAAAAGAGGTGTCCACCAGAGATCATACATGTTTGTAGCATCTGTGTGCAAGGCAGGCACAGAAATGGCTGTTGGTGTGTGTACAAGTTTGCCTTTCCTTTTTCCACTCAGAGGCTGTAATGAAACTCTTAAGAACAAGGCTGTCTTGGTTACCAATCTTATCAACTCCTTGGAGAGTTCCTTCTTGGGGGTGCGGAGGGGCACAACATGAACCACAACCATAGCACCAGTCTTTCAAATGGTAAGAATTAAGGAGCAGGGTGTGACAGGTGGGAAAAGGAGGCTCATGATAAACAGTGATCTAGGTCATGAAGAGAACAACTGACTGGATGCTTCTACAGTTCGGAAGAAAGGTAGAGAGCCAGCCAGAGATACAAAGAACATCAGAAACAGAAAGCCTCTTCTGGCAGCTCTCATGATGGTTGCCATTGCTTCTGGGTATGGCACTAAAGCCAGAATGAGCCACAGATGCCAGCTGCTGCACCTAAGCTATCCAGATGTGGGCTTGTGTTAGTCTGCAGGGATTGAGGAGAGGGGACACTATTGGCAGCTGAGACACTGGAAGGGGACATGTTCTGGCTTGAGTAGTCCAAAATATAGAAGTGTCCTTAAAGGGAAGCAGGGTGAGGAAGGGTATGAAGTCAGCATCCCCATGTCCACATGCAATTTCTGTCAACTCAAAACTATTCAAACTGAACAATAGCTGAGGCTAACAGTTTAAAAGTGACTTCCCGGGTTTGGGATTTAGCTCAGTGGTAGAGCGCTTGCCTAGCAAGCACAAGGCCCTGGGTTCGATCCTCAGCTCAAAAAAAAAAAAACAAAAAAAAACAAAAAAAAACGAAAACAAAAAAGTGACTTCCCAAAGTTACCCAGCCAACAAATGACTAAGCTGGGAACCAAGGCATATTATCCCCAGCAGAGAGGCTATGCTGACCCCCTAGCCCCCCAGCAGTCACTGTGGTCTGAGTAGGACTCTTATCAAAGCTCCATTACCAGTCATCTTGACTGAGTTTCAATTTGCATTTGCTTAATAACCAGTGATGCTCCGTTCCTGCCATATGCCTATTTGATTATCTTTATCCTTTATCAGTCATTTAAAAGTGGATTGTTTACACATCTTTTTGTTAAGATTTTCACTCAATCTAAGGCTGCCCTGTGTCTTTACAATGACTTTTTAAGAGTTTCCAGTTATGATGAAACCAATTTACCAAAAAGACAATTCTATCTCCCATAGTCATTGCTTTTCACTTTGTATTTGATCAATCTTTGGTTAGCCCTGATTACAAAGATTTTCTACCATGGCATTTTAGGTTTATAACTTCAGCTCTTTATGTTATGTCTCTGACCCACATATTCATTTAATGTTTTGTGTATGGTATCCCTTTTTATATGAAGATACCCAGTTGTCCTAGCATCAGTCCCAGAGAATCAGAGTTTTGCCCACAGTAGAAGCTTAATGAGCACACGTCTCTGTAAAAGGCTAGCTTTCAAAACAGCAAGTGACTGAAATGTAAACAGAGCTAGGACAGTGAAGAAGCAAAAGGGCTCAACAGTTGGTTCTGGAATAGTTTATAGGCCAGAGGATAAAATTGTCTCCTTTCTCACAGAACATAACAAAGGTTTGTCAAGAGCTAATTTTAAGACTCAAAACACCTCATCAACAATTAAATATATATATATGATCTTGGGACTGGCTCACTCGGTAAAATACTTGTCATACAAGAATGAGGACCCCAAAACACACATTTTTTTTTCATCAACCAGTAAAGTTTGGTAGCTCCTCCAATGGCTAAAATGCAAACACACGACTTGGCAGTTTCCTGAGGTGTATAACCAAGAGAAATGAAATCAGATGTTCACACAAAAATGCATACAAAAGGCTGGAGAGATGGCTCAGTGTTTAAAAGTGTGTGGTGTTCTTGTAGAGGACCCATTTGGTTCCTAGCACTCTTATCAGGTGGCTCACAACTACCTCTAACTCCAGCTCCAGAGAATCCAATGTCATTAGCCTCCACAGGTACCCACATACATGCACATGAATATACGCATACACATCATTTGATCTAAATAAAATCCTTTAATCTCAGCACCTGTGGAGCAAAGGCAGGCCAGTCTCTGTGAGTTCAAGACCAACCTGGTCTACATAATTAGTTCCAGGCCAGACAGAGCTACTGTGTGAAACCCTGTCTCCACATATCAGAGCTCACACCTTTAGTCCCAGCACTCTGGAAGCAGAGACAGGCAGATCCTGAGTTTGAGGCCAGCCTGGGTCTACATAGTAAATTCCAGAGCAGCCAAGACCATATAGAGAGGCTCTGGTTCAAAACAAAAAACAAAAAACAAAAAAAAAAAAACTAATGTTAAGAATTTTAATATGTTCATAGTATTATTTCCAATAGGCAAAAGGTGAAATTAATCCATGATCTATTAGTTAATGAACAGATACATTGAAGTAGTTGATCTATCTATATACTATATTAACTGGCCATTTAAGGTAGTGGGTGGGCCTTGAAAATATATTAAATATAAGTGTGTCAACAAAACAGGTTCACACAATAGGGTTCTACTTGTCTAAAATGTCCAGAACAGAACATCTGTAGCAGATATATGTCAATGTTTCTAATTCTGTGCTGGGGACAACACCTAAAGGCCACAGAGCTTCCTTACAGAGTAAAGAAAACATTGGATAATCACAAAGTGGTATAGTTTTACCACCTTGGGAATATACTAAAATTGTGTTCTAGTTGTTTTAATATGCTATTATAAGGTGTTTTTTTTAAATCATTCAATTGTTTAGGAATAATTGTTTGAAGTCAAGATGAACTGACATCTATGAAATTCCAAATTGTCCATGGGACTCCCTGATTCTAGTTGGCTCCCATGGAAATTTAGTAGAGGGGAGGTGATGTCACTTTTCTATGGTATTGAGCCATATGGCTGAAGCATAGCACAGGCAGCCCTATAAAGCTCTATTAAAATATATAGCTCCTTTGCACTCCAGTCAGCCAGTGCCCCAATACCCTGGGTGTCCAGTGTGAAACAGCTGGATATCAAATGGCCAGCAACACCCCCTCCTTCCTCTACCATAAACATCAAGGTTTTGTTTTTGTCTTTCCATGCAAATTCCACCATATGGCACACAGCTAAGTGAACACACAGCTTCAACATTTCTCAGTGGCACTCAGGCCCAGCACTCCTGGAGAGCCAGAGAGCCTGGGACCCTGGAGTGGAAGCACAGGAGCCAGCTGGTTTAGTATGCATGAGACTGCTGTAACAGCCACCTCCATAACAGCCTTCCTGGTGACATGCAGAATCTAATTGTGCACTAGACAGAGCATGCCCAAGACTGTCCTTCAAAAGCCTGGCCACGTACTTCCCATGTCTCGGCCTTGGCTTTACTGATGGAAGAATGTGTTTGGTGGAGTTTCTGATAAACATTTTCGTTGTCTTACTGGTTTTCATTGAATACAATCTAAGATATAACATGTACATCCCTGCCTTTTCAGACCATGATTAACTCCTCCCTTTATCAAAGTCAAATATAGTAATTATCTCAAGTTTCCTGTTACTCAAAACCAGCTGATCGAAGCTGGGAGGTGGTGGTGGCACACACCTTTAATCTCAGCACTTAGGAGGCAGAGGCAAGCAGATCTCAAGTTTGAGGACAGCCTGGTCTACAGAGTGAGAGTTCCAAAACAGCCAGGGTTACACAGAGAAACCCTGTCTGAAAAACAAAAACAAAAAACCTAAGTGATCTCTGGCTTCAAGAACACTTTGCATAGTTAGTTTGATGATTTATCACAGCTCTTCTGCCTTCCCCCTCAAAGTCTCCTATATCTTTGTCATTAAGAATGGCACTTATGGGGTTCGAGAGATGATGCAAAGGTTAAAAGTACTTTAACTCTTTCAGAGGACCCAGGTTAAATTCCCAGTACCCAAATGGCAGCTCCCAACTGTCTATAACTCCAGCTCCAGGGGATCCGGCACCTCACACAGACATACATGTAGGTGCACATAAAATAAATTATTTAAGGAAGAAAAAAGAATGGCACTTGTATTGGTAACTATAATAAGGCTGCTATTCTTGGGGTCTGCTCAGGCTGTCAGCTTTTAATTCCTTCCTGCTCCCCACTTTGTTCTAGAGCTGAGGTGATGAGGCAAGGAGTGAAGTTGGCTAAATGCAGCAACCTTAACTTCCGTGGAAGAAGCTTTTAAGTCCCAGCTTTCCTGAAGCATATGTTTGAATGCCTGCCCTCTGCCCGATGTTAGTACTCCTGTCTGCACTATAAAAGCTAAGAGTATACATTTTAGTGAAAGCATCTAATTTGAGTCTTCCTTTTGCTCATGAGGCAGAGAGGCCTAAGGAGTGGAAATCCATTCCCTCTTGCTTGAAGGCCAAGCCTCAGGCCCCACCGTGGAGCCAGCCCAAGCCCGCACTCCCTTGGGCCTCATGTACTGCTGCCAAGCACGGTCTGGAAGCTGAACTGCCACGTTCACACACACTCCTTCACGTTCCTCAAACAGTTGTTATTAATTTGGAAGAGCCTGAGGTTTAAACATCAACCAACACTTTCCACTGAAATCACTTAGGTATACATTTTTCTCCTAAAATCTTGTTTTGCTGAAATTAGTAATTATCTGTAAAGTACACCAGCCCACCCCAGTTTTGGTGTCTGGATGTGTTCTCTGTTGGTGGCAGCATGCATAGATGCTGGCAGTCATGGCTCTCCATGCCAGAAGTGGCTCACCCAGGCGTAGTATTCTCTTAAGGGTTGTAATATGTCTTTGTCCCCATGGAACCTTATTTGATGGACCTAGGCTGCTTTAATCGAGCCAGTTTCTACAGTCCTAGAAGGAGCTGCCCCAGGTCCCAGTCCTAGCCCTTGGTGACACAGTAGCTATCCGGCTGCCCCAGAACAGCTGCACCTCACAGTCTCTGATTGACTTAGGCATATAACCCCCAGGAAGCATCTCTTCTTCAGGTACTGAGAGGATACATGGAAGGACCTTTCAAAGGTGGCCTTGAAACCTTAAAAGCTCAAGGTAACTTCAAGATTGTTCTTTATCCTCTAACCCTGTAGTCGGTTTGTACAAGAACAGACAAAAGGGGCCACTGCTATGCATATCAGTTCTATTTGTCTTCCATTCAGATACCTGGAAAACAAGCTTTGTTGTCATGGTGATATAAGTGAGTGTACCAATTCTGCTATGCTAGAGACTCCTAGGTCCTCCTGTGGAAAACAAGCATGCAGACATGTCCAGAGCAGTCATACTATCTGAGGAACCATACCTCCTCTAGAATGACACACCTAGAAATCTGTGACATTCAACCCATTCCTGTTCTCTATAGACAGAACATTGAAACCAGGAATAGGACAGGTCGGCCATGAAGCCGACACCAAACCACATGCTTTTCCTATCACAGTGGGAGCCTGGAACCTCCACTACAGTGTAGGCACCTGGGTGGGGACTGGCCCATGTCAAGAATTCAAGGGCAGAAGCTTATCTGGGTGAGTTGTGAGGATGGACAGACTTGGTGTATCTGCTATAGCAGGATAGCAGCCAGTACCCACAAGAGCCTCAATTCAAAAGGCTTTGCTGACATAGACTAAATCTCCATTGTGCAAAGCCCTTTAAACACTAGTTTGAGGGATGTCGAGTTGACGAGGAGTCGGACCAAGTGGTAGGCAGGCAGAAATACAGTGCAGTTGGAAAGGGACAGCCATGAGCTCCTGGGGTGACAGAAGAGGTCAGGACAGGAGAGGGACCGGTACAGCAGGCACCAGCAAACAGCACATAGAACACTTGCATTTCAGGCTCCAGAATTCTTCCGCTGGCCTTCAGGATGCTGGTTCTCCTAGATGTATCAGACTGTAACCATTTATTTTCACATACAGGAAAAGTACCCAGATAGCGTGAACCTCTCAGAGGGCACCTGTTCCCACTGCATGGAGATCCACAGTGCCAGACAGCCAGGGTAAGTTTGTGCAGCAGTAAGTCCTGGAACCAGCACTGTCCATAGGAGAAGCTAAGAACTACCTAAGGAAGACTAAGGAGTATCCCGTGGAGAAATGGGTGGAATCACAGCAGACACCCCCAAAAGTGGGCAGCTGGGCTGCAGTGTGGCCGTGAAGGGAAGGCAAAGGTAGGAAGGCATGCAGGGCTGGAGGAGCTAAACGCTGGCCTGGGGACAGCAAGAGGCAGTTCTCTTCAGGGCCTTGGAGGCCAAGAGAAGGTAGAGAGGCAGACAAGTGGGTGGGGGTGTGCAAGTGTGTGTCTGTGTCTGGGGGGAGCGGGCGGGTGTAAGACAGGGGCAGCCATAGGAAGCCAGGTCACCAGAGCCTCAGAGAAGGCGAGGTAAACAGGCGCACCTCTACACTAGCACCGAAACCTCTGGGCGGCACCCTCCCACAGCACTCTCCACTTCTTCCTTTGTGTTTGCAGATCTAGGTCCTCAGGACCTAGATCAACAGCCTAACCATACCTAGTCTGCCTTCTAGCAGGGTCTTCCTTACACAGGCTGCTGGGGCTGGCCTTTGTCATGTGGTTGTAGTTCACTTCTCATGCCTCATCCTCCAGTGAGGAGTTCTGACTGTATTCCTCAGGTCCTGAGGGTTTGGGCTTTTCATTCCTGTTTCTCCTGCCATACAGCTCACGAGCTTCTCCTAGAATAAGAAAATTCCCACCATGAAGAAAGTGTGTGTGCAGCTTTCTATCAATTTTAGATCATTTTCAAAGTATACTGCCCCAGCACTACCACAGGAACATCCTGTTGCCTGTCCCATTACTTATCATATTGATGTTTGCCATGGTGTGGGTACAAAGCTTCTTACTGTGGCCCAAGTTTGCAAACTGTCCCATAGAACTAATCACACACCTTCCTTTGTGGGGAGAGGTCCTTAGGAGAAAGTGAGCCTGGCCAGCAGAGACGACATGCTCAGAGGCTAATCTTTCTTATTTCCAAGAGCACCAAACATTGCCCTTTTTTCAGGTTTGAACTGGTGATTGTTTGGAGGATACAAATAGATGAGGAAGGGAAGGTTTTCCCGAAGCTGGATCTTCTCACCAAAGTCCCAGAGAGAGGTAGGTCTCCATGTGCATGGATACCCTTTCCAGAAGACTTCTCAGTATACCCAACAAAGAGTTTACATGGGAAGAATCAGAAGTTGAAATTGTCATTAATGTACTTTGTAGATCACCTTTTAATGTACTATAATCAGTAACTACCCAGACAGCACAGGCCTACTGTCCTGAGGCCTTTCCAGGCTGTGTGAAGCAAGGCATTTTCTCCCTCAAATTACAGGTGACAACACTCCTTGGTCTTCTCCACCCTGTCCCTAGAGCATCCCTGCATGGCTGTTGGGGGAGGAAAGGTCTTATTAGACAGACACTATAAGGTTTCTTACCAAATGTGTTTTCTTCACAGCCCTGGAGCTGGACAAGAACAGGGTCATAGAAACTGCTCCTCTGCGTTTCCGAAGCCTGCTAGGAGTTCTTGGAATTGAAGCTGCTCTAGACAGCCTGATAAAATTGCTTTGTGTGGAAAATGACTAGTTTCCTGCTGGCAAGCTTATAGGAATAAGATGCTGGGCTGAGGAACATGTGACTTATGTTAAGTATGAACATTTGCTCTTTTCCAATTAGAAACCACATCCTTCGAACATGCTTTTGTGTGTACTAGTGGTACATTACATAGAACTTCCATGGCATAGAAATAAAGCTTTTCAGATATGTTAAAAGCAACATGTAATAATGTTTTGTACAAATACGTTTAATATTTGAGAAAATGTTCCAAGAATGGTTGTCCATTCTCAAATGAGTGTAGAAGAGCTGTGCCTCCAACCTCACATCAAGATGGCCCAAGACAGCATGAGACACAGTCCAGTCCAAAGCTACCCACCTTGTCTGCATGGCAGCATCTCCCAGAAAGTCCTGACACTCCTTCTGGCCTCCTACAAAAGTAGGACCGTTTGACAGTGATGACTGCATTGTTCCTTTTACTTGGGAACCTCACTGAAAACACACTCACAATCTGAATATTCATGACTATAATGCCAGCACACAAGAGCATCCCAAGTTTAAAGCCAGCCTTGGCTATATAGTGAGTCACTGTCTCAGAAAACAAAGGCTGAAATATACCTCCATAGTAGAACAATTACCTAATGTGTACAAGGCCCTAGATCCAATTCCCCAGCACCACAAAAGAACTATTCAGTCTAAGGCTGTATCATCTTAGACGCAGAGCTAACATTTGGTGAGTCCCTCAGTTAACTGTTGTTATGCTGCCAAGGTGACGGGTTGGTGTAGGCATCCTGAACTAAGCAGAGCACATCAGAACATGGTGGACTAGGGCCCTGCCCACATCAACAGGGTGCTCCATCTGTGTTCTGTACCACAAGAGAGGCTACTTGTTTCCATCCGCCTATCTATATTGTTTAGCCTCTTGCTAAATAGTAACTCTCCAAGAGAGGCCAGTGTTCCAGAAATAAGTTTCGCAAAACTGCTCTAAGATCACTATTGTGGCAACAGGCATAACACACACACACACACACACACACACACACACACACACACACACACACACACAACCTAGCTAGTTGGCCTCCAAACCAGTCAACATTGAGTCAAAACAAAACTGAAGGCCGCTTTCCGCTGCCCATCCAGAGTCATAAGAACATGACCTTCAAGCAATGGCTTAGATGAAGGTTATACACACATATCCTAGCATACACCAGTCAAAAGAAAGTCAAGGATCCAAATGTACAAGTGTCTTTACCTGAGTGTTCAATAGTTAGAATATTAGGACAGAATTTAACAAATTCTATAGGAGGTCACTTGATTCAAACAAGTATAATTCTCAAATTATCACAAAATTTCCCACAAAAGTTTACAATCAGCAAAATATTTTCTTCATTTTTCATGTAGCATTTTCATACAGTTCCATGGTTTTTACTACTATGTTACAATAAGCCTTCATTCATCTCTCAAAAGGATGATATAAATAATCAGTCTGTACAGCCTACCATAGGATAAAAAATGAAGCCAAAACTCCCAATGATTTCATAGCAGCCAGGCACACTTTTGGTGACCCCAGTAAGAATCCTCAGTGCCAGCTAGGAGCCTTCTATATAGCCCTGATGAAAACAGCAAGGCCCTAGACCCAAATACCTAACATGCCCCAGAGCTAACCCCAGGGATGAATGTGGCTTAGGAGGAAGGGAACCTTGTTCCTCAACCACCCGAGACACCAGAGTGCCAAGAAAACTCCGGGCTGTCAGGCACACCCACCCAGCTGACTACAGCAGCTCTGAGTACAGCTCTGCTTCCAGCCTCTACAGCAGCAATTTCAGGTAGGAAAGAATGCCTCAGCTCTCCCTAGAGTTAAAATCATAATGAAGAATTTTAAAAAACAACAACAAAAGCAATGCTCCTGTGAGTGGTGTCCATCCTGACCTGAGTCTGGTGTTCCCTGCTGCCGCCCCTTTACAAAGCCTTGGGCTTCAGTACCTCCACAGGGACCTGAGTCTAACCCACTCAGAACCAATGTCCACACTAACCCCTGACCGCTCTGCAGCAGGGAACCACCCAAAGCCTGTGTTGATGTGTGATTTGCATTAAGAAAGTGACCAGTTAACAACTGGGAAAGTTCCAGTAGTATCCATGTTTTCTTGAATCCAAACTGTAAGATACTTGTGGCAATTCAAGTTTTCTATGTCAAGAGTCTGGTGGTAGGAGATCCAAACCTTGGGTCTTAATAATAAGGCTTTTTGCATTAGAGAATTAGACGTGAGCTCTGCTTGGAAGAACTACCCAGGATGTTTTCCTGGGGCTTAACGGACACTTCCACTCTAAGAAAACAGATGGCTTGCTGGGACACAGCACTCACGTCCTACATTCCTTGTCCTAGAAGATTCTAGTGCTCTTCAATTCCTTGTCTCTGAGAGGCAGTCTAACCTCAGCAGGGGTTAAAAGCAAAAACATTCACAGCCAAGTCACCGAACACAACTGAAAATAGCTCTGTCATTCAACTTTCACATTCAAGTTTCAAAGACACCGCAGGGGGAAAAAGTTAGACCTTGTGGAGAACTAATGTGCAATCTTCATGTTCCTTGAACCGAGTCGACCTCACAGTGTCGTCTTTGGCATGCACAGTCTTTGAGTAATAGTTGACTATCTTGCTGTCTAGTTTATACTGGTGAGGAATGCTCTCATAGGGCTTGAGGTCGAGGTCCAGTACAGACACAGAGAAGGCCAGCCGGGACCTTGATGAAGGGATAACAGGCCTCTGGTCAGAGCTGCAAGTAACAGAAGAATTTCAGATTACACAGACCCTCGGTCCTCCCAGTCCAGCTCTCCGAGCCCCCATTCTGTGTCTGTGTGCCTCCACTGTCCATGCCCGCCTCACACACTAGCACAGGTAAGTGACTGCTGGGCCACAGCGCACTGTGTCTGGGAAGAGGGTTAAAAGAACAGAAGGTGGAAAAGCCATTATGTGGAATGCATGAGTGATATTCCCCATGTTCCAGTGGTATTAACAAATGCTGGAAAAGTCACTTTATCATGAGCCAAGTATTACAAAAACTAAGAAAAAGTGAAAAGTAGATCGGGCTGTGCGGCAGCCAGATGGACAACTGCTGAGAACAGACTCTCTTTATGTGCTTTCCCATTGCTGCTGAGAACCAGTTCCCTCATGCTTTTCACATCTGGAGAGCGAGCTGCCTTTGTGTTAACTCTCAGGTCACATCCTCAGTGTTTGTTTCTCAGGGCCTTTGTGGATTTTATAAACATCAGAAGTCATGCGCTTCTAACAGTATTAACACTGACTTGAAAACCTTTTCAAAGTAACTTCAAACCTGGCACTGAGGTTGCAATGTATCCAACTTTCTGAAAACAGTACATATAGCATTCATACTATTGCCTGAATGGCATCTAATCCCAGGCTGGCACAAGGGAACTGTTAGGGAGTTCTGGTTCCTCCATGATCATTACTCTTGTGGATTTAGAAATCATTAAAAGAAGAGACAAAGTATCAGTTTCAAAAACTCTAGAGTTGGAAGAACTGACATACATGGGCCTGTTCTAAAGTACACTAAAGCCTTGATTCTCATTTCTTGTTCCAGAATCCTGTTTAAAGGGAAAAACTGAATTGGGCCCAGTCACAGGTCTGACAGGTGACCACAAGCTCCAGGACAGCCAAAGGCACAGGCCAGTGTACACCAGCCCCTTAACACTGAAAAGCTTGTCTCCTTCAGACTGTATGGCTAAGACTCATCAAATGCCCAGGCACAGTTATCCCTGCTGCTGTGACCACATCCATATCCCTATGGGAGCCTGGAAACTGGTACTGGAGTAACCTAGGGCTGCAGAGCTGCTCTCTTAACCTTGATAGCTGTTCTCCAAGACACTAACCAGCTTCAAGGGAGGCCAGGAGACAAACAATGAAGCCAGAGCACATGCTCTTTGTAATAGACATGGCAGGGTTTAGGGACAAGTAGCAATAAGAACTTTCCTGGTAGTTCCAAACTCTTCAAAAGCCTGCAGCAACGGAAAGATGACTTACGAACTTCAACTATGACAGAGACAAATGGCAGCCAGAGGCTCATGGGGGTCCATTAAAATTCAGGGATATAAATTCAGCTTGGGTTTTTGTGCATCTTAGGATGGACCCTGCCCTAATTTGTCTCTGGTTTCCCTGAGTGTATTTCCTTAAGCTAGGTACAATTCTGGTGAGCACACCTTTCTCAAAGAAGGCTAATGCCTGTGAATATTCTCCAAGGAAAAATCAGGAGTGGAGGTCATCCTTCTCTAGTCACAAACTCCAGCAACTCTTCCCACGGGCAGACAAGCAGAGCAGTAGAGTAACTTGGAGTGTCCTGCTGCCATCCCCCTAGTTCCTCTGCTCTTGCTTCACCCAATGTTGAGCCTCCTGATACATGGGCCTATTATCTGCCTTGAGACCTGACCTTAGCAGGTAAGGCAGCCTCCAAGGGCGGTACCCATTCTTCCTCTTCAGAATCCTCTGCAAAGACAAGTCAGAATTTCCTGGTCTGTCATCTCTCTTCAAATTGGTCACAAATTCTCAATTTCCTCAAAATAGGTTTGAGGAAGCATAATGCCAAATGGCAAAGCTTTTCAGACTTTCAAACATTTCACATTTTAAAATTAAATAAACTTGAATCAGTATTCATAAAATACTTAAGAACGGAAACGGCTTGTTACCTGTTTTTCTTTTCTCCGTACTTTTTTACCTTGGACCGCTAAAGAAAATTCATTTTTGTTTGTTTTTTGTTTTTTTCGAGACAGGGCTTCTCTGTAGCTTTGGAGGCTGTCCTGGAACTTGCTTTGTAGACCAGGCTGGCCTCGAACTCACAAAGATCCACCTGCCTCTGCCTCCCAAGTGCTGGGATTACAGGCGTGTGCCACCACTGCCCAGCTGAAAATTCATTTTTATCAGTGCATTTATTGTAACGGGAAATAAACCACCATGCCTGACAAATAGCTCAGGATGAAATGTTAAGAGATTAAATATTAATACAAAATTATAAATTTCATAAGCAAATAGTTGCATCATAACTCAACCATATCATTTGTACATTGTTTTCAAACTTCTAAATCAAAATTATGCTGCAAAACCACATTTCCTAGCCTCTAAAGATTCCAGCAATGAGAATTTGAGAGTCAGAATCAGAGATGAAAAGTTACACTGAGTCACACTGGGGAGGTGGGCGAGTCCACATTAAGTGTCCCTTGACTGTTATCACCTTGCTAGCTTAAAAAGGCAAAAGTGAGATGTGGGTCAGATTGAGCCGTCCACTATGGCCAACTATGCACCTCTGAGTCTACTATTTCCGAGTCATGATGGTATTTCAGTTTTGTTTTAAGCACAAAAGTGAGACAATCTTCCTATCTCTGGAAAAGGGAACCGATAAAATACTTGATGGCTGGTGATCCTGTGCCTCCAGCCATCTGGATACACACCCCTATGACCCCAGCTTTCAGCTTTTCTCAGATGACACAACTGTACACCATGCAAATAGACACATTGGTGGTGCAGGGGATGACGCACAAGCCTGCCCTTCAGCTGTCAACCTTTGAATCAGCGTCCATCTGAGCAGCACCTTGCATTCAAGCCCTTCCTTTCCCACCGCATCCTTGGCCAGGTTTGGGAGTGGCCCTCATCTAGCACAGCGCCTTAGTCCACTGAAGGGCTCCTTCATCAGTTATGCCCTATAAATGTTCCTCAGCATGCTGTACCACAAAGTAGACAGTGCTGCATGTGCCAGAGAACCTGACAGAAACCATGGAGCTCAAAAACATCAGAAAGATAGATGATCACCCTAGCCCAGGAACACAGGTCAGATGTGGAGGACGCCAGAGAAGTCTGTAGGGTTTGGCATGCCTGAAGATCAATGCTGAAGATGCTAACTACACGAGGATGGGGCTCAGCCTGAACCACTAAAAGCTAGGGGAGGTGACTCCAACTAGCCAAACATTTGGGGAGAGTGGCGGCAAACATGCTGGCTACTCGGAAGAGGAGTGGGAATAACAACACACTGTTTGGGGGTTTAAAAATGACATAACGGCTGTGAACATTAGGACATTCTGCAGCCTGGGAAAGGCTCAAGCATTCTGACCTGGATGGAGCCTGGGCTTCCTCTGAAAGGAATCTACCACATTATTTACACTACTTCTAAGTTACTAGAGTACTGTCTTATAAAATAATGAACATTCCAATTTAAGAGATATTAATAGAAATAGAAACATATACAATAAGAATCATTTTAAAGTCTGTTATTATCCAGAAATGCCTTTAATTAAACCATAAGTTTCTAGAGAATAAGAGTTAATAAATAAGCTCCCATCTAACCGGGCATGGTAGCACATACCTTTAATCCCAGCACTCTAGAGGCAGAGGCAGGTGGATCTTTGTGAGTTCAAGGCCAACCTGGTCCAAAAAGTGAGTTCCAGAACAGCCAGGGCTACAAAAAACCACACACACCCACACAAAAGCTCCTATCCTTCAGATAAAAATGAAGGCCTTTGAGATTCAAACAAAGCTACAGTAGCCCCATCAGGTAGGGTTTCTAAATATGGGAGCCTCCTTGCCACCATCATCCACAGAACCATTAGACCAAGATAGATGTCATGCAATGGTGCCTCACCTTGTGCCCTGTAAATAAGGGGAGAGTGCGATCATGATGGAACAGTCCTTGGCGGTCATGGCTACTCGGTACTGCTGCACCTGTGGAGGAGAGAAGGGGTAGCTTCAAGTCACAAAGCCTCTCTACTAAATAGAGCAACTGTTTCTTGTGATAAAACCTGAGGGTACCATTAGGAGAATGGCTGACATACAGTATTGTCACAGTCCCTGTGACAATACACATACCAGCCCCCACCCTATCCTTTCACTTCTCATTGTAATCACATGGACCCCAAGTGGATCCCTGGGACTTGGGACTTGCCATCAGCAAGTTAACCACAGTCTATCTTTGAGGTCAGAGGAAGCAGAAAGTTGCCTCAGTTTCTCAATATGTGGACTACACTGAGTACTCAGCAGTTACCACTCTGTACCTTCTAGAAGATGCATGCAGGATACTTGGGGGAATGATGATTATAGCAACAGTGCATACATTCTAGGGCTGTGAATCTATGAACTCTGTATCCTCAGCTGGCAGTGAGGTATCCCACTGTATAAAGAGAAAACTGAAGACAGACCTGCCAAGTGGTGGCAGGGCTGGTCCCAAGCACAGGTGTATTATGCTTCTGAACCAAGCTCTTCCACAGAACAAGTCAAGCAAATTCAGTTCTGCATCATGAACCTGCACAGTGCATGCCAGAAACCACAGTACCAAACTACATGTGACTGGCATGTAGGAGAGACCAAAGATAGTGTCCACAATGGTCACCTCTCCAACACACCATCTGAGGCAGTTTTTCAATCCCTTTTGTTCTTTGGACCTTGGTGCATCTTTGAGTATTTTAGATGAAACAGCTCCTACTTTCATAAAAATTAACTACTTACACAAAAGGAACTGGCCTTACACATCATCACTGGCCCCAGCATCTAACCTGATGACATGGTTCTTCCTCTGAACCATTCCTTTTGATTTCACAGAAGCAGGGAAAACCTCAGGTTGCACTTCCCTGAGGCAGGGAGGAGAGCGAGGACCAGCAGATCACATACCAGGCCTGCTGGCTGTTCTGGGCCTGAAGAACCTGGAAGCAGGAAACACCCAGCTCCCATCACATACCCTCCAGTTGGCAAGAAATGTGTTATTTCATGATACCTAAGCAGAAGTCCAGTCAAAAAGTATACTGGGTAGTTTCGTGCATCAACTTGACACTAGCTATAGAGCATCAGAGGAAGGAACCTGAGCTGAGGAAATGCCTCCTTGTAATCCAGCTTTAGGGCATTGTCTCATTTAGTGATCAATGGGGGAGCCCAGCTGATGGTGGTGGTGCCATCCCTGGGCTGCTGGTCCTGGGTTCTATAAGAAGGTGGGCTGAGCAAGCCATGGGAAGCAAGCCAGCAAGCAGTACATCTCCATGGCCTCTGCATCAACTTCTGCCTCTGAGATCCTGCCTTGTTTCAGTTCCTGTCCTGACTCCCTTCACTGATGAACAGCAATGCTGAAGTGTAAGCCAAATAAAACCTTTTCTCCCCAACTTGCTTTTTGGTCATGGTGTTTCTTTACAGCAATAGAAACCCTAAGACCAAGAGAGCTAAATAGTAAATGTCCTGAAGGCACGCCTAGTCTAACCAAGGTACAAAACAAAGAAGCCATATGAGACAGTTTTAAAACCTAAACAGTTAATCAAGAACTTTACATGACACAGTCCTAGTCCAAAAGCTAAAGATGACCAATCTGACTATCAACATGGAGAATGCATAAGTCCTATCCAGCTGTCATGGTATACAACTACAATCCCAGCATTTGGGAGGAGTCAGAAAGGCCAGGAGTTCAAATCACCCTCTGCAACAGCAGTGAATTGGAGGCCAAGCTGGACTCCATACACATCTTTTATGTTTGTAGGTGCTTTGTCTGCATGTTGTGCAGTGCCTGAAGAGGCCAAAAGAGGGCATCAAATCCCCGGAAGTGAAGTTACAGATGTCTGTGAGCCATCATGTGGGTACTGGGAGTTGAACTGGGGTCCTCTCCAAGAGCAGCCAGTGCTCTTGAACTGCTGAGCCATCTCTGCAGCCCTGATACATAAATACTAAATATTTACATATATAATACATATGTCATATATATGAAAAGGTATTGTTGCTACCAATCAAAGAAATGCAAATTGTAACAATGATCTTCAGTGCACAGGAGGGATGTGTGTGTATCTCAGACACACAACCAAGCAGTGAGATCTTCACTTAAAGTATTGTTCAAATGAGTTATTGAGCCAATTCAGTGGCAAAAGCCAACTAGAAAAACTGGACGAAATATCAGAAATCTCTGCTCGGAGGCACTGCTAACAAGACAGAGATAACAGGCATTTGGGTCTGTTCTCCAAAGGAGGGTCAACCTTCAGTGCTGACAGGCTAGGACCCACATGAACCCTCTCTCAGTATGCAAACTGCTGCTCTAGTCTGTTAACCCTGGGCATAAGCTGGCAGGCCTTACCAGGAACTGCAGCTTCACTTCAAAACAATCAATCCCAAAGAGAGGTCACAATGACACCAGCCTGGCAGTCCTCTTGGCAGACACAGACCTAGAATTCTGTCTTGAGAAAGACAATGCTAGGCAGCAAATAATTTCTAAAATAATTCCACACATAAAATTTCTGACACACAGGTAAACATGAGTAAAAGCCAACAAAAAAGTATCTAAGGGACGTGAGAGCCTGCCTACACCTGTGCTAAGAGATGGACACTTCTCACAAAAAATAAATAAATAATACCTGTCTTGTTTTGTAATAAATGCTAAAACTGAAAAACAACTTCACAATCGTAGACCCGGATGTACACAGAGGGACGCCAGCTGTTGAGGTACCAGACACACATGCTGCTCCACTCAAAGAAGCAGACCAAACAGAACTTCTGAGGAGAACTGGAAACGATAAAAATGAACCATTTAAAGTTTTTAGAAAAACAACATTAAGCATTCATCAGATTAATTAAAGGGATGTAACACTGACAGTGCGGTGCAGCAGTAATTCCCAAATGTTTTCTGAGAAGTGTAACACTAATTACCCACAGAGATATGAACTGGACAGAGAAAGGTAACAACTTAGACCAAAGAGAAGAAATAGAGAGGAGAAAAAGCTATCAAGAATTGCTGGGGCTGGGGATTTAGCTCAGTGGTAGAGCGCTTGCCTAGCAAGCACAAAGCCCTGGGTTCAGTCCTCAGCTCTGGGGGGAAAAAAAAAGACAAAATAACAAAAAAGAATTGCTAAACTAGCCGGGGGTGGTAGCACACACCTTTAATCCTAGCACTCGATAGGCAGAGCCTGGCGGATCTCTGTGAGTTCGAGACCAGCCTGGTCTACAGAGCGAGATCCAGGACAGGCACCAAAACTACACAGAGAAACCCTTTCTTGAACAAACAAACAAAAAATTGCTAAACTAAAAGATTCAAAGAAAATAACCAGAATGTAGCATGGAGAGGAAAAGAGCTGCACAATACAGAGCAGAGGGCTAACAAGACAGAGAATCCATCTAACATGTATGTGACTAACCTAGAAGAGAGACAGAAACCAGCCTATCAAAGTTAGTGCCAAAGTTTTTCCTAAACTGAAGACATCAAGCCCTAGAGGTCCCAGAACATCTCTAGAAAATAGTATCAGTTATATTATTAAACAAAACTAAGATGCACTGTCAAGCAGACCTAAAGGATACAATAAAAGATGTTCTAGGGTGTGGTGATTATACACTGAATAAATCCAGCACTAGAGACGCTGAAGCAGGAAGACCTGAAGTTTGAGGCCAGCCTGGGCAACATGAGGCCCTGTCTCAAATTGTAAGTCTAAGTATCAGAGATAATGTCAGGATAGATTTTTTTTTTCTTTTATAAATTGTGTGTGTGTGTGTGTGTGTGTGTGTGTGTGTGTGTGTGTGTGTGTAGCTACATGAGGGTGTGCACAGGGGTGTGCAAGTGCTCTCAGAGACAAAAAAGAAAGCTACGGTCCCACAGAAGCTGGAATTAAAGGTGGCTGTGTGCATCCATTCATCCTGAAGTAGATGCTGGGAACTGAACCTACAGTCTTCTCCCAGGGAAAGCAAGGGCTCTTCACCAATGACACATCTCTCCAGCTCCTCTATTTACCATACTTTGTTAATCCATCTCTCTAGCACCCAGAATATTTGTTTTTTAAAAACCAATTATAGGGGCTGGAACAATGGCTCAGTGATTAAAAACACTTTCTGCTCCTGCAAATGATCCAAGTTTGGTTGTCAGCACCCAGAGCAGGAGGCTCAACCACCTGTAACTCCAATTCCAGGAAGTCCAACACCGTCTGGCCTTTGTGGGCACCCTCATACTCATAAAATAAATTAATACTTTTAAAAACTATTTTATGTCTATTTATTCAAAGACATAGAGAATATACGAAAAGACGGAAAAGACATGGTACAAATATGAAGCCCAAGAATCTAGAGAAGTGCCGGGAGGTGGCACACACCTTTAATCCCAGCACTGGGGAGGCAGAGCCAGCCTGGTCTACAGAGTGAGTTCCAGGACAGCCAGGGCTACACAGAGAAATGGTCTCAAAAGAAACAAAAATAAAAGAATCTAGAGAAGTTCTACTATGACAGAAAAAGCAAATTTGAAGGTAAGAAGGATATCCAAAGATAAAAAGCCACTTGAAATGACAAATGACAACTGAAAGTATTTACTGAGGCACCGAAAACTATAGCCTCACACAGTGAAGTAGGAAGTCCTAAGTCCTCCCATTCATGGATCACTGCAAAGCCCTGAAAACCAGACCGTGCAGCACAGGCACGGTTCCAACCCTGCTAGAGCAAACACCCCGAGACACACAGCGTGCACAGTAGCGTGGCTCCAATGTGAAGCGCCCCAGCAGAACACAGCACTCCACGGAGTACAGGTCGGGCGAGAGCCGAGCCAGACTCCAGCCACAGCCTGCACACCAGCTCTGAGCTGAAGACTGAGGAGCAATTCCAACAGGGGCTCTGGTTGGCTTCTGGTCAGTGGGCTATACATTTTTCTGAATTCTGTATGACTTTTTTCATTATCCAAACAGCTCATGAAATAAAAGCTCAAAAAGTTAAAATGAAAATGTTTAAATACTAGTAATATCTCATCTTTGTGAGTATATGGCACTGAAATCTACCAAACATAAACTCATTTATAAAACATCTCACAGGGGTGCTTATGTGCAGGAGGTCAAAGTAAAACAATATCAATAGCAACATTTTCTTCATTTCTGAAAAGAAATTTTCAGTTGAAATAGAATTACAATCACTTTTCCTTTCCCCTCCCTTCCTCAAACCTCTCCCAAGCCCCCGACTCTCCTGTTGATTGATAGCCGCTTTTTCTTTCTTTTTAATTGCATATATATACAAGCTGCTGAGTCCATTTTCAGTTGTTTGTGTGTATGTGATTCGAGCTGACCACTCTGTGCTGGACAACCACTAAGGGCTAGTTCTCCTTCTCCCAGCAGTCACTAGTTGCCTCTAGTTCTTTGTCTAGGGAGGGACACTACAAACCTCCCCTTGCACTTGCTATAACATGTCTACTGACACTGCCAGTGTTGCAGGGATTTTTATGCAGCTGTTTCTAGGAGAGACTGTTTCACAGGAAACTTCCTCATACTCTGGCTCTTCGGATCTTTCTGCCAGCTTCCCAGGGGCAGTGAGGTGACAGACCTGGAAAAGAATCTACTCCTGCCACTTTGCCAGTCAAGCACAATTCCTTCCTACATTCTCCATCTTATCCTGATACCCACCAACATCTGTAGCTATCCCTCTCAAAGAAGCCTCTCTTTATAGCAAATGGGGACCATCAAACACACCACTCATCCACTTCACCCCCAAAAAAGACTATGTAGGAGACCAGGTGTATGGTACACACCCATAATCTCAGCTACTCAAGAGATGGAGGCAGACACACGCAAAATTTGAAGCTAGCCTGGCAACACACAGATGTTACCATTTGGACAAGCAACTCCACTCCTAGACATAATACAGGAAAAAATGCATAGCTGCATAAAAATTTGTACACAAATATTTACAACAGCACTGACTATACAGTGAAAAGCGAAAACCACCAAAATGTCCATCAGCAGATGGGCAGGTGTCTACATTACAATACGTCCACTTTAGTGGAATTCAAGCCATGAAAGAGAATGAGGTAGTGAAATCTGAGTTGTATAAGTCAAAGCTGGACACAAAGGCTCACACAATGACTGTCCCATTTATATGCAACACTTAGAGAAAGATGGAAGTTACTCAGGACTGCAGAGACAGTGACAGCTAAGGGGTATTTTTTGAAGTGATGTGGTTGTAAGTGAGTAAAGGACATGGCATGAAATTGTTGCTAAAGAAAAAAGACAAAGGGGACTGATCTGAGTGGTGGGAAAGTCAGGCAATGATAAGGGTCCAATACATGAATAAATTTAGACAAATATATCTAAAACAATACTCAAAACTGGGACTTTGAAAAACGTCTTATTTATAGCTTGCTGGTAGAGTGCTTGCCTAGCACCTCCAAAGAAAACCTAAAACAAACAGAATACCGGCCAGGCAGTGGTGGCTCATGCCTTTAATCCCAGCACTCGGGAGGCAAAAGCAGGCGGATCTTTGTCAGTTCGAGGCCAGCCTGGTCTACAGAGTGAGGTCCAGGAAAGGCACAAAGCTACACAGAGAAACCCTGTCTCGAAAAACCAAAAAATAAAAATAAAATAAAATAAACAGTATACCAAATGTAAGTGCACACATGCTGGGGAAAAAAGGACTATAATTAAAGGACCCCAAGTTCTGCACCATGTGCCAGCTGGGGCCACAAACAACTGAAATATGTAGGGTGAACTGGACCCGCCACCATGGAAAGAAGACAAATGGGTAACGTCCAAACCAGTGGAGCAAAGGAGGAATAAACAAGCTACTAAGTAATGGAACATACAAGTCAGCACATTGATGGGGAGCCTCACCCTACCTCTTCCCCACACCCGTTTCTGGGATAGTTTTCCCAAGACACAGTCCCTCTCATTTGTATCCTGTTGGTGGCTATTCCTGAACTACAAGAGCAGTGCTAAGTGACAAGAGACCAGAGGGCCCACCTAACCTGAAACATTGGTTACTGGCCTTCCTGGAAAGCCCACTGCCTCCAACTCTAGGCAGTGCTCAACAAAGTTAGAGGTAGGAAGGTCCCAAGTGTCCTGAGATGACAGTATTTGTCAGAGACCCCTGGTTCAGTTACATAAAATCAGAGCAGAAGAGCTTCTGCACTGCGTCACCTTAGCTCACCACTCCTCAGTTTCAGCTTTCTGAGGCACTGTCTCCAGTTTCAACTACCTAAACCTATATCCATCTCTAAAGAGAAATGGAGCAGGCAGATGTGGTACACTCAAGAGGCTCTGAGACCAAAGAAATGACAACCTAGCTCCACCCCTGGCTACACAGTTAGACCTTGCCTCAAAAAGAGAAAAAGAGGGCTGGTGGGACACCTCAGTTGGGTAAAAGCACTTGCTGCCAAACCTGACAACCTGAGTTCATTCCCCAAAACCCTCATGGTGTAAGAAAAAAACAGCAGTGAAGTTGACCTCTGACCTCTACATTCTCATCATGGCACACACACCTACCCACCAAATGAATTTAAAAACATTATTTTAAAACGAGAAAGAATGAGTGCAAGCACAAAGCTCCACGCTCTAACCTGAGCCCTCAAGCTTTCTGCCCAGTTTCTACCAACAATAGCATCTCACAAACTGCACTGTAGCATCATGATGAGAAGTGAACATGACCTTGATATCACCTGTCAGATTCTCCAAGTCCATATATACACATGGTCTCTACAGCCACCACCATGGGGACTCGGAATTTTCACAAGCATCTCCCCTTCCCAAACCCTAGCAACCAAAAATCCATGTCTTTTTCAAAGACTGTTGTGCACTTTGAGGACTGCTCTGTTGGTCAGAAGAGCTCCCCTGACCCACCCATGTAACAAAAGAAGTGGAGCTGCAAATGTGGTCACACCAGCTTTTTCTAGCTTTGGATAGTCATGTGCTGAAAACAGGGGTTGCTACAGTTCTTTTGTACAATTCTAGGGTGAGCATAAGTCTTCACTTCTCTGGGGTAACTATCTATGAGGGCATATGATGGGTACATTTGACATGAAAACCTACCAGCAGCCCGTCTCAATGTCAGTTCCTAGGCACCAGCACTTTGTATGTCCCAAAGGATTTCTTTCAGCCAGTCTAGGTAGCCATGTGATAGCTATAAGGCTATATTTACCTGAGTTTTAAGAAAGTTTAAAAGTAATCTGTGTTCATTCAGAGAATAAAAGTATATAAACGTTTCAAGGAAATAAGCCTTGTTTCTTCTAGAACAGGGAGGGCATGCTGCTGTTTCTTCCTCCTCCCAGGCACTCACAGCTACACATGGCAGCCTCCATTGCTACACCGTAACCCAGAGGTTCCCCTTGGGAGTTCCCCCAGCCTAAGAAAGCTCCACTCTGTACCTCAACCTCTGTGGCCTTGGCTTTATAAGACTTTCTCAAACCTTCTCTCAAGCCTCAGACAGACAAAGAATTAGCTCTTTACCAGGGAAGACAGTCATCAGGATCCCAAAGGTGGGGCCCAGGGCCACCAAGCACTGGGGCCTACCTCTGGTCTGTGACAACCAGAGAAGAACAGAGCCAAGAGAAATGCCACTTAGACCTGCATCTCCATCAGCTGCCCCAGTCCATCTGAGAAATGCTGCAGCCACCTGCTTTTTAAATCTCTGAGTTCTGGACTATCACTGCTGTGGAGGGGAGAGGTAGGAAAACCCTGAGGGCTAAGACCTTGGAATGCATGGTACTTCCAATGGGTCTACTCACCTTCCTTAATGCAAAGGCCACTGTCCCATCATCCTCAGTAGATAGATCAAGCAGCTTCTGGTAAAATACTTCATCATAAGGCCCATCTATCTGTAATGTTTTCCTGAATGAAAAGCACCAAAACCAAATAAACAAGGTGACAAGCTTCTGAAGACTTTTACTCACTAATGCATTCTGTATCATTCGCCACAGCCTAACCATCACATGCTTTGTTTTAAAAGCCAGCTAAAACATCTACCACTTGCTCTCATTAAGCCTGATGCTTCAACCACCATCAAGATCTTCAATAACCCCCAGGGCTCAGGGAGGCCAAGGCTTAGCCTCAGCTGTTCACAGCCCTTTAGGCAAAGGCCAGTGAGGTATAAGGAGGATCCTGCCCATCAGACACTGCAGGTGTGGACCTGGGGACCCACAATTCAGGCCCAGGGTCCTAGATGTGGTTAGTCAGAGAAACTCAAGAGCTGCCAAGCCAGTGTTCTAAGGGCAACCTGTGGGACAACACTGCCCTCTGCAGGCCAGGCCCTGACATAGGCTTTTGGAATGGTAACATTTATATGTTCTTTTCTCTGTGAGTGTCTTCTTGGTGACAGACACTAATCTCATATGGACCCTAGCGCGCGCGCGCGCACACACATACACACACACACACACACACACACACACACACACACACACACACACACACACACCCCACAGGGACTACTTGGACAGAGAGTTGGTTGCATAGGCCTCCTGGGGCCAGGTTCTGGGAAGTTCGTTTTGTTCTGGAGTTCAGGCAACCTTAACAAGCCTAGCCTCATAGCCTCCTCTGGCACCAGCCTCACCTCTCTTCAGGAAACTCCTCCAGGTAGCGCTCAACCCGATTGTACAGAGGGTAGAGGCCTTCGATGTCCAGCTGATCCAACATCTGCACCTGGAGGGTTTTGTACAGAAGACAGCCCTTCGGTAACCCCGAGTGCTCTGGGGTGTTTTTTCCTACCGAGAACATCGGGGAGAACGAGAGCAGGTTCATTATCAAAAAGACTGTGGAGGGAGACCCAGGCCGGCGCAGACAGCAGGGCTCACCCTGGACTTTACCACTAGGCATCACAGACAAAGCCTAGATCCCAGGCTAGCAGTCAGTGCAGATGCTGCATACCTCATAAAAGCTACAAGGATGACTGAGCACAGACTATCCTAAGCACTCAGTGGCTCTACATACAAAAAAGATGGGGACAGTGCCTCACCCTTTGGGCTTGTGCTGTCCAAATACCTACCCAGAATATCCTTTAACTCCATCCCATGCTCTAGAATTCACTTTATATATAAGATTAAAGATAATCATTCTATGTGAAACAAGGCCCAGAACTGCAAAAGGTCATACCAACATCCTCAAACCGTCAAGACCAACTGGGACCATGTTTCCAGAGTCAAAAACCATTAAAGCCACATCAAGAGGGCCGAAGTCTAGTTACCACAATACCAACTAAACATGCAGAGTGATGGACAGTGGTTAAGACCACTGGGACAAAGGAGAAAGCAAAGCTCCACCCTTCTTCGCTCCTGCTCCATTTTAACTGGACTTAACTGAACTCCCCGACTGTCTCTCAGAAAGAACCAACTAAAGCAGAAGACGGGGGAGGAAACAATTTCTATTCAGGCACTCCAGCAAGATGCTCTCAGCCACACAACAGATGCCCTGTATCAAGACAGCAGGATGTCCATGCACTGAATGCCTACCCTAGGCATGATAGCTAAAAGATGAAAAAAAAAAAAAAAAAAACTACATGTACTGATAAATTTATGCTATTTAAGAAAAACACCAGGTTACAAGAAAACATGAGTATGGTTTCATTGTTTCAGATATTGCTCAGCCATGAGTTAGGCCTGTTTGCACACTAGTGTCAGGAAGGTCTGTGAGAGAAGCCTCAGGTTACTCCAGATCACTTGAGTGCCAGCAGCTATATGTGTCCTTCCAGATACATCCTACAGTGATGTGCCCAGACTACAGGGTTAGTTTCAACAATAAGGAATAGCTTTCATAACAAGAACAAACCCCAGAACATTCACTTGTAAGTTAAAAAGTCATTTAAAAAACAGTTGGCATGGGGAAGCAACAAGGAAGGCTAGGCCTGTGGGGTTTCTCAAGGACACTGTCAAACTCAAAGCACTCCCAAGAGTTGCCATCACAGCACTGCAGTGGCAGGGCTGATCACACACACACACACACACACACACACACCCGTTTACCAGAAACCTGGAGCCAGACACCCTGTGGGCCTGTCCTCACTTCACAGCACTTAGCCCAGCTACAAAGAACTCCTGGTCTCAGTTCTAAAGCAGGCTAAGGAGAATCTGCATCCAAAGTAAAGTTGATGATCAAAAGGAAGAAGGTGCAGCTGAAAGCACTGACTCACTTCAGAGAACACAATGTGCAGGAAGTAGTCCTAAAAACCATATAGTCCACGCGGGTCAAGCAGCTTACAAACCCAGCCTAGGTGAAAAGCAAGTCTCGACCTCTAAGTCAGCTAAGCCTCATTCTGTAGAACCATGACAGAGCTAGACAGCACCCCCAGAGGTACCACGAAGTCAGGCAGGGACACAAAGGTCACTTCGTAGGTGCCACTCTTGACTACTAATGGGGAGGGATAAGTCTAAGTGTCCCTGTAGACCCACAACCCAGTTGGGGAAGGCCAGACCCTACCTTGGTGATGTAGGCTCCTGCTGAAAGGGCTGGCTTCACAGACACGTGGGCCCTGGAGCCCAAGCCTCAGGGCACCTGCTCGGCCTTTGTCTGAGCCGCTCAGCAGCACCCTGGTGATAACATGCACCAGCTCCCGGATCACAGCCCTCGTGCAGTGAGGCCCACTGGCCAAGCCATTGGAAGGGAAGAAGAAGGGCTTCAGGTGGTGTGCAAGCTCCTTCAAGTCAGCCACAGGACTCCGGGCATCACCACAACCATAAATCAGCTCACCGTTCTTTAGGCAGAAAAAAGAAGAAAGGGAGGCGGATCACACAAGCTGACAAAAACACAAGGGGGAGCCCCCCAGACACAAACAGAGGACCCAGTGTTTTCAGACAAGCCTAAAGGTTGCTCACACTAGCTCCTCTGAAGAATCCTACTCTCCATGCTGTGTCACTAAGCATGAGCCAAAGGAAGAAAAGCTCAAAAACTCAGGCCAGCACCCTGGTCTGACACCCTCAGACAATGATCTCACAGCATGTCTGCAGCAAATACTGAGCATAAAGCCACAGATGTCTACAAATCACCAGTTATTTGAGGGCCCAAACAGCATCTAGGGGTTAGGACTAGGCCCCACAGACCCCAGAGTTGGTGGAAGCCTCAGAGCCAAGTCCTGTGGTAAGAGGAGTGACCAGATCACTGACATGGAAATGTTCCTGTTTTAAAACTGTTTACCTTCTTCATAGAACCCCAAAAAGAAGCTGGTGGTGGTGGCGCACACCTTTGATCCTAGCACTTGGGAGGCAGAAGCAGATCTCTGTGAGTTCAAGGCCAGCTGGTCTACAGAGTGAGTTCCAGGACAGCCAGAACAGTACAGAGAAACCTTGTCTCAAAAAAACAGGGGGGTGGGGGGAAGAGGAGAACCCAAAAAGATGCTCCTTACCACACAGCATTCAGACTTAGTCATTCCCAGCACTCAAGCAAGGACGAGTGCTGCCCACTGCTGGCACTGGGGTTGTGATAAGAGCCTGAGCAGTGGACAAGGCCAAGAGCATATCAAGGCTCTCTGAACTACACGCCTTCATATTTAAGCCCCATGGTGGGCCCTCTAGAACTCCCTCCAGACACCTACCATTGGCATCTTCTCCACATGCAGCCCAAGCAGACACAATACCACAGCACCTATAAGGCTATTACTGAAAATACCAGAGTTTCCCAGGAGCTATGGCTCAAAGTGGAAATGCCTTCAGAAAGCAACAGCTAAGCTGACCCTCTAAGACACTGAGGCAATGAGTGAGTGTGTGAAGCTAAGGTCTCAGGAGAGTAGTAATAGCCAAGAGAACAATCTCTGTCCTTAGGAGGTATAGATAGTTTCTCCTCATTGGATTCTGGGGTGCCTCTCCAGAAGCTCCAGTCTAAGTGCTGTCCAAGGAACAAACTAAGGCACTGCTCACCATGCTAGACAGGAGGAAGAAGAGGGTGACCACAGTAGAGCTGAGTTAGTCAACTGACATCCAGGGTAGAGCCATTTGTGCCCATGGTGAAGCTGGCCCCTCCTCCAGGCCCAAAGTGGCCAAGGGAGTCCTCACAATAAGGTCTCACCCCAGCATCAAGGGTCTAGACCTGAGGGACATTGTAAAAGTGAAATCCAAGGGTAAAGTTTACACATACAAATATAGCCGTTCAAGGACCTCATGGGGCATCCACAAGAGCCACAACCTAGGTAGAGTAGTGATCCCATAACAAGGTCCGAGCTCCTTAAACCCAACACTGTCTCTAACCACAAATATCCAGTATGGGATCACTGACCACAACCAGGCAGCTTCTCCAAGCCTGGACCATCAGAGCTTTGGGAATTTTCTGCTTTGCTGGTTTGCAGAAGTTGAGGGAGCAGCGAATGTACAGCATCAGAACCAGATAGCCCGAGACCTGCCAGCGCTCACTACACTGAACTCACTGCACTGCTACCTACTGCTTTACAAAGCACTAGACTCATCAAGGTGACTCAATGGATAAGGGTGCTTGCCACCAAGCTTAAATGCCTTTAGTTTAAAGCCAAGGATGCACATGATGGAAGGACAGAACCATGATGGAAAGATAAATAGAACTGCAAGTTGTCCTGTGACCTCCACACACAAAGTAAGAGAGATAACTTTTTTTAATTTTTAATTTTAAGACGGGCAGTGGTGGCACATTACTTTAATCCCAGCACTTGGGAGGCAGAGACAGGTGGATCTCTGTGAGTTTAAGGCCAGCTTGATCTACAGAGGGAATTCCAGGACAACAAGAGCTACACAGAGAAACTCTGTCTCAAAAAACCAAAATTAAAAAAAGTTTTAATTAAATTGTTTTATTAATTTTTAAATTAAATTTTTAAAAAGCCATTGCAGATAGATCACTTCCCTTAAGCCACCTTGTGGGAAAGGGCTGGCTAATCTCTGGATTCTTCCATGCTGATTTTTACAGAAGCAGCAGACCAGATACCTCAAATGTGGCCTGACAGATTCAGAAATAGGCTTCAAAGTTAAAGGGATTTATCTCCAGGATTTAAATACCAGATTCCTAATCTCTTTTAGTTTTTCAAGACAGGGTTTCTCTAACCTGGCTGTCCTGGAACTCACTCTGTAAAACCAGGCTGGCCCCGAACTCACAGAGATCCACCTGCCTCTGCCTGCCTAGTGCTGGGATTAAAGACATGAGTCACCATGCCTGGCTCCCAATCTCTTAAACAGACTAAAAAACTTAGGGGAGGAGGTTACTTGGTGACAACCTTAATTCGATCCCCAGATGGCACTGTGGAAAGAGAACTGACTCCAAGGGCTGTCCTGTCTCCATGCAAGCACCACATCAAGGGCACACCCACAGTTTACACACACTTTCTTTAAAGGTGAAATTAACCAAAACTGTCTTCCTTTTCTGGATCTAGGGAGATGGCCACAGACAGGAAAGGATGCTGATTACTCTGACCAGTCTCCAGGGTAAAGAAATTCTTCTGTTAGATCTGGTTAACACCAGCCCAAGTCCCCACCCTTTCATGAAGGCACCAGCCACACAGCAGCAAGAACCTCTAACTCACCAGTCATTTTCCCAGACCAAGCAAGAGATGGGCTTTGAAAAGTCCTGCTCCCTCACATAAGTCCACATGCTGCCTCAAGTCCAGCTTGCTGCCCATAGGGACAATGGCAAAGGGCACTCTAGAGATGCATTCCAGCATGGCCACAGCCACCACCTCCTGCCAAGGCTAGCCCTGCCTTATCCCCTCCCACTTCAGCTGCATCTCTTCCTCCTGAAATGTCAACGGACAGAGAGCTAGCTGGTCTGAGGTAATCCAGCCTGGACACCCCGATGTATTTGGTCGCAGAACCCGTGACCAGGATCATAATGTGGTAGGTTTGCCAGGAAACCAGCATGGAATGGAAACAGTTCTTACTTTAAATATCCTCAGATTGTTCTGCGCCTCCTGCAGCAGACTCTTCAAGGCAAAGTGCATGCGCTGCTTGTTTCTGGAAGGACAAAGCATTCAAGGATTTAAAGGCAGTGGGCTGGCCTGGTCTCCATACACATCCATACATACAGCTCCAGACTGAGCTGGGACCAGAGCTACTTTAATCCAGTAACTGGAGCTCTGAACACATGAGGGGAGCTCAGTCTAGGGCCCAAAGGTAGCCATGAGGGATCCTGCAGATGCAGGGGACCAGAAGCCCAAGGCACACCAATCCCTCAGAGACCATGTAGCTCCGTCTCATCCTTCTTGCTCCTCAGCTGCAGCTGCCAGAGGCTGGAGCAAGTGCTCAGGCATCGTGATCACATGCCAGGACAGACCTCTGGGAAGGGCAGGAAGCCTAAAAGAGGCAGGAACCTTCCTCCACCCTGGGGAGCTGTGGGACGGGCCCTCTCCTGCCCTCTGCCCTACTCAGAAGCAAAGACACCTGCTGTCTCTTTCTCACCGCCACTCATGCTCCAGACCTCACCTTACCTGGCCCCTCCATCAGTGTCCCTGAACACAGGTCCTTGCTCACCCCCACATGAAATCTACAGGCTCCCAGACAAGTATTCCAAACCAGTCCTGAATACACTGCAGACACACGGCACCACTGGCACCCACAGCCAGCTCTTAAAGGCTGCATTATGAACATTCCAAGGACAGCTCCTGACTCAGGTTTGACAAGTTATAAATTGTCACTAATTCTATTACTGTTAGCTTCATAACATGCAGCCTTGGGTGCCCAGGTAAACCAATCATGATTCTCCTTTAATGCACTGTCAACCTGATTTGGTTCTCACAGGAAAAACAGCAACATTTTGTTTTCTGGAATGAGCAAAGAGCCCTTTAAACAGAGCAAGGGCCCCGTCTCCACCTCACAGAATACGTTCCATTCCCCACTTCACTGAACCCTGTTTACCACTTCATAGAACCTCCATATATATTTCCAACTTCACGAACACCCCCACCTTACAGAACATACCCCACTCTTAACACTTCAGATAATACTTACAACCAGCTTACAGAATACATCCTAGTTCCCCACAACACAAAATACCCCATCCTCCTCACCAACAGCCCCCAGGTCCTCCCTCATAGATGTCCACTATCCCCACTTCACAGAACATGCCTCTAACCCTACCTCCTCTTTCTCACATACATACCGTCAACACCTCACAAAGTAACCCCCACCTCATAGGTTGTCCCTTAGCAGGCACCACTCAACCACTCAACCAAGACAGCAAATGACAAGTGACTCTTACCCTGAGTAGAGGTCGAGAGGGCAGTATTTACTTATTTTCTTCCACTTTCCAGTTGCTACCTGGTAAAACACCAATATGACAGTATCAAACACTTTGTCTCTGACTACAAATGACTACAGATAAAACTCACAAAACAGCATAATATAAAATGGGCTGCAGCCTTGACCTGGGAAAGGTCCTAGGTGTACAAGTAGGAAGGAGCCCACTTGACCCCTCACCCTAGGAAACTCTAGCTACCCCTTAGCCTCAGTCACTGCCAGTTCAGCCCTCCCATGAGCAGGAAGAGCAGCAGGTGTGTGAAGGTTTGGTAAGGAGAGCAGCAAGTCTCTAGCTAACAGCAAGGGAAAGACACTGCACGTGCAATCTTATGTTGCCAGAAGAATAACGGCACAACCTTTGGTGGTGACCACCAAAATTTCAATGTGCACATCCCCAAAACAGCAAGCCTGAACCTAAAATAGCTACACAGAGCAAAGAGGTAGCAGGGATGGGGACACAGCATTTGCTGCAGATACTAGGATATTTACTGCAAGAGGAAGAGCAAGCATTCACTTGACGGGACCCAAATACAATGAAGGGATGAGTGAGTGTATGAATGCAGCCACTCAGAAAGACAGACAGACTAAAACATCATCAGTATTTATTCAACTGGCAAAATAACACCTATAATGTGATGTCATGTTTGCTTGAAAAGTATATTTACATGTGCACAAATGTATCCAAACACATTTTGGGAAAACTTAACATACACACAAAATCCTCAACAGTCACTTTAATGTGGAGGGAGCACTGAGCAGAGGTACAAATAACACGATCCTAGTGAGTCTTCTAAGTATGTCTGCATGCTCCAACAACACAAACATGGAAAGAGGCACCATCGCTTGTCTGTATGTCTATATTGTTACTCTAGAACAGTCTGGAAAGACAACCAAACTAATAACATCAATTAACACCAGAGAAAGGAGGTAGTCCAACTATCAGTTATGAGTGAGCATTATTTCATAATTTTAAAATATATACTTCTTAAACAAATTATATAGCTGGGCATGGTTTTTACATGTAAGAACTAGCAAAATTTGTCAGAATAATAAATTTGAAACCTCAGAAAATGTCTAAAATTCTTTAAGAATCCAGGGAACATTTACTCAAGAAAACCAGCTCAGGTAGTAGAGAGAAGTCTCAGTGTTTAGGAGCACTGGTTGCTCTTGCAAAGAACTCAGGTTCTATTCCCCAGCATACATAAAGCTGCTTACAACTGTTATTCCAGTTCCAGGGTTCTGATAGCCCCCTTCTTACCTCTATGGCATCAGGCATAGAGTACATGCACACCTGTGAGCAAAACACTTGTTCATAAAAATAAAAATCCATCTTCTAAAAAAGAAAGAAAATCAGCTAAATCTAAATAAATAAGAACAGGGAGCCTGACACTTTTTTAATTTCACTGTGTAACCCTGTGGAACTCTCTATGTAGACCTGGCTAGCCTCAAACCCACAGAAATCTGCCTACTTCTGCATCCTAAATGCTAGGATTAAAGGCATGCAACACCATGCCCAGTTTCTTTTTGACATTTTACACGTCCTATTCTTATCCTTCTGTCTATCTTAGTTAGGGTTTCCATTGCTATGATAAAACACCATGACCAAAATTGACTTAGGGAGAAATGGGATTATTTCATTTTATACTTCTAGGTCTATCATTGAGAGAAGTCAGGGCAAGAACTCAAGCAGGGCAGGAACCTAGAGGCAGGAACTGAAGCAGAACCATGGAGGAATGTTGCTTATTGGCTTGGTACCTGCTTATAAAACCCAGGACCACCATCCAGAGGTGACACTGTTCCTTGTGGGACAGCATTGCCCCCTATGGGATGGGCCCTCCACATCCATCATTAGTCAAGAAAATGTCCCACAGCCTTAGCCTAGGTCAAGTTGACCAAAAACTAGCCGACACTCTGTCTCTACCACAAGGGAAACAAGCATGAGACTGTTACACGCACAGTGCAAACCTGGCAGCCTCCAAGGAGGACAGGGCAGGCACATCCACAGCCTCAGCCCAGGGTACGCCATTACCTGCCCTGCCTCTAAGTGCCAGGAAGGCTGTACTTGCATAGTTGTCTTTATTGACCTGATTGAGAGCTCACCCACTACATACATCTTTTCTGGAGCATTTGTCAAAAAAATCTAGAGGCTACCATTTACCTTCATGACTTCCTTACACAGTGGGTAACAGTGGGGCAAACCAGAATAACCTAAACTTCAAAAAGAAAAAGCTGAGTAATGAGGATGTGCACAGAGTCTTTTGAAAGCTCCATCCAACACATTCCTGGCAATCTAGAAAACCACCAATAGGCTTTGCAGAGAGCAGAGAAGGCCCTAAGCAAGCACTCTCTTGAGCTTATCTGAGGCTCCATGGAAGAGACAGGTAACCCAAAACTGTCCACAGCCCTGCTAAAGATTAAGTGAGCTGGAGCATGCGCGCACACACACACACACACACACACACACACACACACACACACCTCCACACAAAGACTGAGACGCACCGGTTTGAGAAAGAATCAATATCAGTAAGCAGCTAGTCAAGTAAAGAGTTCAGGGACCACATGTAACCAAGGACTTACATGAGGCTTTATGGAGCTGGCAAGATGGCTCAGGGGGTAAAAGAACTTGCAGAGCAAGCCTTGAAGGCCTGGGTTCCATTTCCAGAACCCAAAGTGTAAAGAGAGAACTGACTCCCAAACACTGTCCTCTGACTGCCACATGTGTGCCTTAACATGAGTATACCCGCACTCATGTACACCTCTCTCACACACACAAATAATAGTAATAAAATTTAAAACACATATATAGATATTACAGAAGAAGCAGAGCAGTCACTAAATAGTAACAGAGGTAGAGACAGGAGGAGAAAGAGTTTGAAGTCAGTCTGGGTCACCCTATCTCAAAAACAGTAAAATGGGGCTGGCAAGATGGCTCGGTGGGTAAAAGGCCAGATGACCTGAGTTAAATCACAGAACCTAAGCAAAAAAGTTTATGTGTAGCACACGTGTAATCCCAGCACTCCTGAGGCACAGGAGGGAAACTCTCCTGGAAGCTTGCAGTCCAGCTTGACTGGAATAAGCATCATGGCAGAAACAACAAGAGAGAACCCTGCCTCCACAGGGCAGAGAACTGACTCCTGAAGGTGGTCCTTTGACTTCCTCACTCAGGCTGTGTACACATACACACCATACACTCATACACAAATAATAGAGAATTAATTAATTTGAAACAGTTTATAATTAAAAGGGGTTGGAGATCGGAGGGAGAAAAGGGATGGCAGTGGGGTAGTAGGCCCAGAATATATTGAACACTTATATATGAAGTTATCAAAGAACAAAAAAAAATTTTTCGAGACAGGTTTTTCTATGTAGTCTCTGCTGTCGTGGAATTTGCTTTATAGACCACACTGGCCTCAAACTCACCGAGATCTGCCTGCCTCGCCTCCTGCCTCCTGCCTCCTGCCTCTGCTTCTGGAGTGCTGGGATTAAAGGCTTACACCACCACTGCCCAGCTCAAAGAACAAATTTTTAAGATTTTTTTTTTCCTTTTGAAAAAAAATTGTATGTGTATGGGTGTTTGCCTGTATGTCTGCATACCTCATACACATATCTACACACAGATACAAACACACATTATTTAAAATAAGAAAAATTAAAATTTGTAGTAACTAAATACATAATTGAAAAGTATAACTTGAAGAGTAACCAGGAGGGTTCAGTAGCTCTACTGGGTAAAGAGAAGAGGTAAGCGTGACTGTTAGAGTTCAGGATGCCCTCACCTATACACACCAGGACTGCCAAAGCCAAGGACAGGAATTGGGTGTTGTACATGCTTACACTCCCAGGAGGTGGAGATCATCCTGAGCTACCTGAGACCCTGTCTTTAAAAAGCAAGAGAGGGAAGTGAGGATCGAGAAGGCGAAGCAAGGGGAGAAGGGAAGGAACCGTAACATTGAATCAGTAATTAAAAAAACTTCCCACATACAAACTACAGTAACCACAGTAGCACCCAAGTCCTGGCGTGAAGACAGACAAATACATCAATAAGTGCAAGGACAGAGAGGAACCCCTCACCTACATGCCCAACATCTTCGAAAGGGTACCAGGACCAATGCTTAGAAGGAAGGACAGTCACAGGCACTGAGAATATCGGATACCTATCCATATGCAAAAGAATGAAGCTGGACACTTATCCAACACCACGCACAAAACTAACTCAAAATGGCTGGAATCTAAAATCCAGAGTGAAAACTCTAGAAGAAAACAGAGAAGGTTCCCACCACTGGATTTGGCAGTGACTGCTTGGCTACAACATCAAGACACAAACAACACAAGAAAAAAAGAGATTAACTGGACTTAATTAAACACATTTATGTATAAAAAGGCACTCCCACCAGGAAAAACAGAGAGGCACCTGCAAATCACTTCTCTCTAGGGCACTGACAAGCTGAGAACACAGAGTACTGCAACTCGGCCATAACAAACTTGAT